>NC_056746.1:1300997254-1301027254 GCF_019279795.1 Protopterus annectens | reverse complement strand
TTCTCCACTTCTCCTACAAATGTAAGTTTCCACCAACTACATTTCCACGTTATCCAATACCTGTATCAACTTTTGCCAGCTGTAGTGTACCTTTTTCAATGCATTGAAGCTTTTACTGGAAGTAAACACTGTATGGCTTTAGTTGTTTAAAAGCATTGATCTATTGTGAGTTTCACAACCACATGCTAAACTGCTGTTTATATTTTTAACTACACAACTATGTGAAGTTTCTCGCCAGGCCTCCACTGAAAAAGTGGGAGGATACTTACTGAGACACCCCTGCACTAGCAGAATAATCAAGAAGCCTCAATCCTCACCACTACTAGTGAGGGATGTGCACATTGGGAGGACAAGCACACAGATTAGTCCCTCTCCCTGCAGAACCCCAATAAAACACTCTCCACTGGCACAGCTATAGGGTTAGGCTCTCAGCTGAGAGAGCACCTCTAGCATCCTCTGTCCAACCAGTGCTTAGTGTCCCTGCCCAAGTAGCAGACAGACATTTATATACAGACTCCTGGGAAAGGCTGGCACAGTTTCTGGCTATGCCCCCTTCTGCCCAGCCTATGATCGTACCACCTGCCACTTTATCTGCTACTAAAATGCTCTTCCCAAGGGTGACGAATTCTACTGTGCAATGTTATTATCCAAATACAAGTGTCCAAGACTTGAGTGGCTTGTACAGCAAATGCATATGCAAGTACAGTTTTAGACATGCCACAATTAAGAGGTCTAAATATATTTAATAAATTTAGAAGACAATACTGTTTAGAATCAAATATTTTAAAACGTTGTAGAACAGTCAATACAGAAAACATCTAGAACACTTTCTATATTCCTACATCTAAAAGATACTATGCCTCAAATATCTTGGGGCCAGGCAAATATCGACAAGCACTGGAGACGTTTACAGGTCCAGAACAAAATACAGAGTTCTTAAGTTAATACACGTTACTGCTGGGTTAGACGACATTACTGACACTTTCATCTAGTTCCCAGGCTAAACAGATACTAACAGAATTTAACAAGTCTCTGAAGATGTACAGCTGCTAGGAAGCCACAGAGCAACACATGTGAAATCTTTCTATGGTCCTAAGAGCCCCTAGCCTAGACATCCTGTTTTATAGAGAGATAAGTTAACAAATTGTAGAAACATTTTTCTGTTTTGCAAGTCAACATGAAGACATTTGCACATGCATATGGTCCACATACATTTTGCTCTCCTCTAGCAGAGTGCACTGTGGTTACATTTTTGAAGCTCAGCACAATAGTTTAATTCTTTTCGCACACCAGTCCCACCTAGCTGGGCTGGCCACCTTCACACTCGGCACACCAGTCCCACCTAGCTGGGCTGGCCGCCTTCACACTCGGCACACCAGTCCCACCTAGCTGGAAAATTGTGCCATAACCATTCCTTTGACTTTGGAATGGTGGGATAATTGCAATTATACTGAAGTACAGAGGTTAGCAGAACTACCCCACCCCAATATTTAGGTTTTATCCAGTATGTAGACAAATTGATAATTTTAAATCAATTACTCAAAAGGGCTGTGAGAATATGGCACACATTGTTAGATGGGAAAGAAAATAGTGTTGACAGTACCATCTTCCAAAGAGTCAAAAAAGTCAGCTTTAACAAAGGCCATTACATTTCCACAAGCACTTGCAAATGGAATCTGATCAGCTGGCCATACACAACTGTCCAGTGCTCTACTAGACTGGAGAACACCAGGAAGCATTAGTAACACGCTACCTGCCAGGGTAGCAAGTAAAATAAAGTGTACATTAAGTTAAGCAAATTAAGCTTCACATCTGATTCACGTGATAGTCAAACAAGCCATGTTCCAAGTTATGACATACTAATTGACAGTCTGCAAGGAATTCTTGCAGTCTACCATCATGAGATGCAGCTCCCCTTTTCCATTACACCTTTGCCATCTACCCCAAGAATATGGAGTGTGCTCTGGGTAAAAAGATGTCTGTGCATCAGACTATTAAAGGCAGCATTTCACTTTGGGATTGCAGAGTGAAGGCAAAGGGGCAGGTGAATTCTAAAGGGAAGCCAGTCACATGCAGGCCAAATGCCTTCTTGGCTTCCCATTCTATTAAGTTTCCCTTCTAGTTATTTGCTTCCAGTACCCTTGTTCCTTTGCCCATTTTCCCCAATTCCACCCCCCACTTGCCTACACTGTACCCCTAATTATATAGTCATCCCTATTTGCAACATCTCCTTTGCGTTGGCCTAGTTCTTTGAATACTTTACTACTTTAAGGAAAAGACAGCCAGAGTGCTACTTTACTAAACATCTGCATCCAAAAATCCTCACCACTTTTCTTACTCTGCTTCTCTTGGATCATATGATATTAATAGAACAAGGTCCGTCTCCCTCCACCCCACACTGATCTGCACTGTGTTGGTGCTTCCCCTCCTTTTTAAAAGTAGTCTAGTCTACATACATCCCCCATTTGTGTTGCTTCCCAATTTTCCCATTTCTCCATTTCTCCACTTTACACAGTTTTCATAATGTAAAACATCTCCAGTACCTCTACAGATCCCTGGTAGTCTGTTACAGGCTCCTCACGTTTGGCAACCACCCTTTCTACTTCCTGTTCAAGCTGCTGTTAAATTTTAGTGCTAGTCAAAAAGGATTGAGTATCTGAATAATCTCTAGTAGTCTGCAGTCACTGACAGAGCTGCAGATTCCCCTTATTCTGCAAATCAGTCAGATCCTACGATTTAACTTTTTTCTATTTCTACCCCATTTTTCAACTCCACTACCCCACTTACTAGCTTTAATTGTACTACCTATTCCCCAAATACCTCTAACAGGTACATGGGAAGCAGTGCCTCAATGTTACTTCATTGCCATGAATCTTTCAGGACCTGAAATTGATATCAGATGTTAACCTATTCAATATGTACATGTTTGGGTAAAACAGTCTAGTCCAGCCCACTCATCCTCCATAACAAAATATTTTCATAAATTCAGTAATCTGCCCTCTTGTATTTTCCCTTCTGGGTCCCTGGGTGAACGTCCCCAGTTTCCACCTACAATACTACCTGCTGAAAGCAAATTTCTCCCAAAATTCTTAGTTCCATACTAGTTGTAGGCAGAGTACAAGATTATCCAAATCAAAATTTAAACCAGATATTTAGTTCTGCTGTCTGGGTAGTTATGATCCTTAGTATAGCACATCTTCAGCTTAGCACATGCCAAGGAGCTGTATACTATAATATACCCATGCTTCTTCCAACTTGGGTACCAACAGGTTGAAAGAGGTAGTGTCAAATTGTTCTCCAATTTCTTCCTCACTGTATGTACGGATAAAGTGAATCACTTACCCAAACAAAGGGTTCAGTCCTGGGACCACTCTTGTTTGGCATCTACAAGTACAGGCCAACACTAAGGGACTCTGGCTAACAAAGTTCAAGTTAATGCAAACTGGGGGGCATTATAAAATCCCCAAATGATGTGGATATTCTACAAAAGGGCTTTACAGAAACAGGTGCTTTGTGCCAGAGCCATGGGCTCAAGCTCAATGCCAAGTGTATAGTTATCCCCTTTGGAAAAAAAAACATGTAACCATGAATTACCACATAGGTGGCAGTACACTAAACATTGAAAGTGTGAATAGACTTAGGAACACATGTGGACAGTGGTCTCCAATAACCATGTTGCCATAGCAGTCAGGAAATCCTTCTGTGGCCCACCTCATTACCAAGGGCTTTTCATCCAGAAAAAGGTCACTGTCCCACTGTACTCATCTCTCATTAGACCCATCATAGATTACAATGCCCCATTTGGTATGTACCTCAAGACATCTGCAACTAGAAAGGCCACAAACCTCACTAAAAGAATCACAGTCCTAAAGCAGATGCCCTATGCTGACCAACTAAAAACTCCAGCTATACCCTGTCACAGTCTACGCAGAGGCAATCTCTGCTCAACATACAAGGCCATGTCAAAACCCACAGCTGTTGGACATGCTACTTAGAAATCCCAATCCAGAGCCACATGCTCCAGGGACCCAAAACTTATCACAATGACCAAAACATGCTGGAGGGATAGGTTTCTGTCCCAGACACTCCCCATACATGTCAGAGCACCTATTTGGTGCTCTTCAAAAGGAACCTTGACAATTGAATGGGATATGGGAAATTTACGCTGGGGGATCAGTTGCCCTGCTAGACGGGTCCAGGGAAGTAAATAGTGGGAACAGCCAGCCAGGAAATTATGGCTAGGCTTGTATAGGCCCTAGGGCCAATAGCCTAGAACAACCTATGAACCTACACCCCCAAAAAAAACATTAGCTTTGCTGAAAGTCAAAGCCTTACCCAAACCACTTCCATATTTCCTTCCTGCAGCGGCTCATAATTATGGGAATCCAACTATACAGTTGGAAAATAGTCCAGTTCTCCCTTGCATTCCCATACCTTACTTCATCCTACACTTTCAAGTAAACTACAGTGAATATCCACCCTAGTACTCTGGCCTACAGGTACCATATTTAGAGGTCTGTCATGTGCTTCCATACCTTCCAGTGGAGTCCATGCCCTTTTCACTAGTGTTTTTGGAAGTTTTGAAATTTATTGTGGGCTCCTTTTACTATGGAAAAACCTGGCATTTAACAGATGTTTAAACTTATAGCCACTGTACTTTAGGATGGGCAATGAATGCAATACCAGTGTAGGTGAATTTTGAGCACCGAGGGAAATTTGCTAGGCATAATTCCCCCCACAGCCCACCCACCCTGCCTGCATAACTGTATAATTAGCAAAGTACTCTAGTAATGCGATTAAGTAAAAGCTTACTAGGTAGATCAGTGTTCATGAGCTGTCACTACAGTCAATTCTTCTGACTTCCAGTACAAGGATTCTTCCCACCCTTATGTATATGCAAGTATGGCCCAGAGCATACGTAATGCAATTCCAAAACCCATCATCACTGCACTCAGGTCACCACAACCAATGTGGGGTGGATGGACATGCCACAGTAACTTTGTACCTCCCATATAGTTAGCTACCCTCACATACCCTTTAATTCAAGGATAGTCTTAAGTGAAGAAAAGACCACTTAGATTTGACAAGTTACAGGCCTATGCTAGCTGCCCTTGCTTTTTATAGCAAGCCAATTTCCGTGTGCGCTCAAAATTCACCTACACCATTTGATATTACTTTGTCACTGCCCATCCGAAAGTACAGTGGATACAAGAAGTTTACACATCTGTTAAATGCCAGGTTTTTCAAATGTAAAAGGAGCCCACAATAAATTTGATAACTTTTCCTACCTTTAATGTGACCTACAACACTCAATTCCAAGAGGAAAAAAAAAGTCTGCTAGGGGAATAAAAACATACAATAAGCTGATCACACAAGTGTGCACACCCTTAAACACTACTGTCAGGGATGCTGCCAACAGACCTACAGCAACACTGAAGGAGCTGCAGGAATTTCTTGGCAAGTACTTGTGTACTACATGTGACAATCTCATGTATTCTCCATGTCTGGACTACAGGGTAGGCTTGCAAGATGGAAGCCTTTTGTTGCACAGACACATCCAGGCCCAGCTAAAAATGTGCAAAATACATAAAGCCTCCCAAAAGCATATGGAGGAATGGGTTATGGTCTGAGGAGACCAAGGTTGAACTTTTTGGCCTCAATTCCAAAAGTTACGTTTGGCACAAATACTACGTGGTGATAGTGTTCTTTTGGTGATACACAGCATGATGGTGGCAGTATACTTTGGGATTGCTTTTTTCAGCTGGAAAAAGGACTTTAAGGTGGAAGGAATTATGAACAGTTCCAAATAGCAGTCACTTTTGGCCCAGCACCTACAAGTGTTTGCTAGAAAGCAAAAGATGAAGAGGAATTTCACATTTCAATAGAACAATGACCAAGCATACATCCAAAACAAAAAAGAATGGCTTCACCAGAAAAAAATTAGAGCTTTGAAATGGTCCAGAGCCTGGACTTACTCACAAAAAATCTGTGGTGTGACCTGAACAGGGCTGTGCACAAGGGATGCCTTGCAAATTGACAGATTTGGAGCACTTTTGCAAGGAAGAGTGGGCAAATATTGCCAGGTCATTGATAAGACACCTACCCCAAAACTGAATGCTGTAATTAAATTAAAAAGGTGCTTTCAAAGTATTAGTCTAATGGTGTATACACTTAAGCAACCAGCTTATTGTACTTTCATTTTCCCCCACAGATTTGTTTTTCTATTTAACTGTACAGGTTATAGATCACATTAAAGGTGGGAAGAGTTTTGAAGCTTATTGTGGTCTCATTTTTAATGACAAAAACCTTGCATTTTAATCTGTACAAGTAGGTTACATATCCCTAATAGCTGATCAAACCATAGACTAGTTCAGAAAACTAGTGCATGGGATCAAGCATCTAGGAGCTACACGTCCATTAGTATTGGGTTCCAGTCCCAGATAAAGTTTATCCATTATTTGCTCCTGAACAGACCAGATAGGTTTTGTTTTTATGTAGAGTGTAAATCTGCTCCAGAGCAATGGAATCCTCTGCAATATGTACCTTTCCCTCCATACTGCTCTGTTTGGAGGACTTTAATCCCTAGACAGGGCACTTCTGACACTATCCAACTTGCTGACGTGCAGTAAATTCATTTGTATTTTATGAGGGCACATTCCATGTCTGACATCACCTCAGTCTGTAGATGAGAGCTTTGAGTCAGTTATAGGACATTGTTTAGGTATTATCCTTTACAAAATTCTCTGTAGACCAAAGGAGTCACCGACTGGCCTAAAAGCCAAGTTAGTGGCATTACCTCTCTAGTTGAGATTCCTTCCATTTTTTACTCAAGACTTCAGACAATGCCTCAACCAATATTAGGGTGATTTCAGCTAGGGTCCAAGCCACCTTCCAATTAAATCCAGATTCAGTTATGCAAAGCTGAAACAGCATTTAAGAGCAGGATGCTGATAATGGACCATTTCAGACCCCACTAAGCAACAAATCTACACTGCTCATTAGGAGTACAGTTGCACAAAACACATTTTACCCATAAATGTTAAAACTCTTCACTGCCACAGTACACTAGGTTGTATCCTGCCAGAACAGCAGAGATGCAAGAGCTTGCAATTCATACTCTTGCAGTAGGATTTTTCCAAGTAATGGATCTTAAATCAAAGATGGAGGTACAAAAAGGTGACAGGTTCTCCAGTACAAAATTGAGATCCCAAGATGCAGGCATTTGTTTGCAAGGGGGTCTTGCATGAAAGACCCCTTCATATCTTGAGCATACAAAATGCCAAATAGTAATTCAAAGACCAGGGGTGCAGATTCCCTGGCACCAACCACATTTTTAAAGATTCTAGTAGCAGGGTTTTATGCCTCCTTTAACACCTGCTACACGTGTGAAAGAGGACATTAAAAAATTGACCGAGTTACTTGATGCCAAGTACAAACTCCTAGTCTGCATATGGACAGATGCAGTCTGAGGATGCATTTGGCAACTGCCCTCTGCCAATTTTGTAAGTAGGGAGAACAGCTTCAGAAGTACCATAGAAAAATCTGAAGTGGTGAAAAAGCATTTACATCCCTAACCAGACAAATGCAAGCAGGTTTGGAGAATAAATGCACTCAGGGATCCCTGGAACTGAATTGGTCTAGTCCATTTTTAAAGGAGGCAAAGGTGTTCCTCACATCTGGCTCAATTCCAGTAATACCCCTCTTGATAAAGTTCCCACTTGGGAGGGTTTGATCTGCAGAATTTGTCTGCCACTATGTTAAGTGGCAACAGTATGAAAAGGCCTACACAGTTGAGTATTGAACAGCTAACAAACAAGAGGCACAATATGTCTTACCTGTTACAGTCTTTATTTAGTCCAGTCACCAACAGGTCCTGGTTGCCACAGATACAAGGCTTACAGCTTGAATCACAGCAGCATTTTGACACATGTTATAAATAGTCCTGTATAACTTGCACTCCAGCAAAGTGCTATTCAGACAAGACTGACTTAGGAGTCATGGAAGAAAATTCTTCCAAGCTTTAGCACACTGAAGTTCCACATATAGCAAACATTCAGGATTCTGAAGGCTAGTAAAGAAGCCTGATCCTTTCTGTCCAACCACCTCTACTCCTTATCCCCAAGAACTGGGTTGGAGAAACCACATGTTTTTCACTGCTTGAGCCAGAGTTTGGCAGCAAGATCAGAACAGAGAAGTTTGCATGGAAAGCTACATTCATTGCTTTGAGGAACATCTAGGAGAAGCATATTTTAATTCACCCTTCAAAGTGGATTAAGGAGTGTGCCAGTTACTGCCCAACTCTGGAAGAACATCTGTTCCCAGTGTCTATTCAGCCCAGAAAGTATTAAAGCTTCCACTGGAAGTACAGTGGAACCACAGAATAGTGCATTTGGCTACAGAATCCTGGGGCAAGTAAACCCAGAAATTTCAGAGCTGACCAACTAGAACTCCAGCTTATGATATTCCTAACAGACCATTACAAAACACTAGAAGTTAAAGTCTAAAGATACACTTGCTCAAAGCTCTCCTCAAAATGGAGAACACAGGTGCTGTAACAGATCTGTTCTAAAAGAGGCAGAAAGCACCCCTGTGCTCCCAGGCTACAACTCATTCCATAACTTTCAGCCACAGAATACAGCTGGAAGCTCCAAAGGTGGTGGTATCTCACTAGTCTTAAAGGATATCCACACCTAGACTGGTAGCCCTGTATAATGCAGAGATACCCAGGGGTAGTTGTATCAGAAGACAGCAATACAAGTCAGCCTGCTACAGAACCCCCAGACTCACTCCAAGTTCCTAAGCACCCTGGAATATATCAAAGTCCAACCCAATACTCACACTGGAGGACTTCCAATAGTTTTCCCAGTTGATGGCAGGATAGTGACAGTGTACAGGCCCAACACATACTGGAATTTCCAATGCCCTGAACCAGCTCATTCCGAACCCCTTGACCTGGTTATCACCAACATGGGAGACAGTTGCTCCACACCTATAGTAAATTCCTCCCTGTTAAGTCTGACCACAAACTTATCACCATGGAAACCTCCATCTCACCTACACCCCTCACTAAAGTGACCACCCTGAAAATACCTCTAAAGCAGACTTCAGGCTCCTAAGAGGTGGCCAACTTCTTGGCACCCATGCCAATGGAAAAATAGCTGCATGACTACCAAATTACATCAATGCACTATATGAGCATGTACACAAATGCATGGACCTTGCCATACTAAAACTAAAATGCTCTCCACCAAAAGAAAAAGGAAGCCAATCTGCTGGTACCCAGCCAAACTACAACAGACGGAAGAAACTGTTGCAGAAGACTGGAAAACCTCCCTTAGTCTCAACAAAAAGCTGAGATCCCTTATCAAATCCTCTAAAGCCAGGTATGAAGGCAGAATTGTGGCAGACACCAAAAACCACAAAGTCTTCTATAGCTAGATCAAAAACCTCCAAGGCAATACCTAGATTTGTTCCAAGTTATTGCACAATGGCACCTCCTATACTGAGCCAACAGATTCAGTTGGCAACTTGCCCCCCCCCCCCCCATGGGCCCTAGCACAATACCAGAAGAAAGCCTGGTACCCATCATTTGTGGCACAGGTAAAAGCTGCATTCTCCAAAGCCAGGAATATAGAATCCATGGGACCTGTTAATATCGCTGGCTGCATCCTACATGAGCTACATAATGAACTGGCACTACATCTGTGGGCCCTGGTCAATTATCCATACCTTCAGGCTATGTCCCAAACAAATGACACTGCTACAGTCATCCCACTTCATAAAGGGGAAACTGCATACCCTGGGAACTATTGCCCCATTAAAATGAGTCTGGTACACAAAGCTAGAGCACATCATGGACCTGCTTAAAGATGCAGGCAATCTCTAAACTAGACCCTAGTGTTTGGTTTTGTCAAGGGGAGATCCTGCCTGCTGAACCTGGTTGACTTCAATCACCAAGGCTGTGGATGAGGTTAAGGCAGTGCATACAACCTACCGTGACCTGGCCAAGGCCTTTGATACCATTCCCCACTCCAGTACAGATCACTAGGTGGGTTGCAAACTGGCTTAGACAGGACCCACAAGACCCACAGAGTGAAAGTTGCAGATTCCACATAAGACTATCGACCAGTCACGAATGGTGTCCCACAGGGGTCTGTCCTGGGCAGTCTGTTTGGCATCCACTTCTCAGAAATCCAGGCCAACAGGAATACACTGGTTGACAAGTTTGCTGATGACTGCAAGCTAGGAGTCATCAAGTCCAAGTGATGCAGACATCCTACAAAAGGGCTTCCGAGACCAATGACTAGTATTGGAACCATGGCCTGAAGCTGGACACCAAAAACTGTGTCATCCCTTTTGAAAACTCCATTCCCACGTTGATGGAAGCCCAATGAACACTGAAGGGGCCATAAGAGATCTGGGCACCCAGGTAGACAGCCACCTCTTTTGACCACCACATTCCCACTGTGGTCGGAAAGTCCTATGTAACCAAAGGCTCCACATCCAGGAAGAGAAAGGTCCTCATCCCTCACTGGACCAATCTAATACATCCTGCTTGGCATGTACCCAACCAGACACCTGCAACAGCTGGAGGCACCACAGAAGTACCTCAATAAAGGACCTTAGGCCTTAAGACTCCAGAAACTTCAGCTGTTCAGTCTACTTTGAGATCTCCACTTTAAAGCCATGTCCAACCCAGCCCCACTTCAAATGCTACACCTAAAGAAATCCCAGTCTCCTGTGCCACATGCTCGAGATCACAACCTCATTACCACAAGCATCCTTAAAAAAAAAAATTAATAATTGTTCCCCAGACAGCTAAAGATTCCCTTTGAAGTATCTCCTTAACTAAATTGGATGGTTCTCCCATACCAAAGTACAGCACTAGAAAAGCTGCAGGGATATGTCTGACCCAAGTCTGGAGCAGCCCACAAGTATACAACACTGGAAATAAAGGAAATAGGCAAGTGGTCTGAGGAGCCATGTTTCAATTCTCTTTTGAGGTCTGTTACAAAAACAAGCAGAACTGGGGTAAGCATCTATGCTGCAGCTAGGGGGGCCCACTTGCCAGTAAATGTCTGGAGTGTCAGACTAGTCACTACTCAGCATAAAAACCCACCCAATCATGGATACCCACCACAAATTCAGAAAATGCCACCCTATAAAGGGGGGGGGGATGTACAAACAGCAGCATGCATTCATGAAAAAGGTTATTCTCCCATAAACACAACACCAAATGACAGTAATCCTAGAAAGCAATCCCAAGACAACTAACAAGTTTAGACTTACTTGAAAGCCAGTATTAAACCAGATGGGTAACCTCATTATATTCACAAGTCTCTGGTTAAGTGCCAATAACAGGCTTCACATTTCCAAATTTAATACTGAATGTCTCCTTTGTTAGCTTTAGTAGTGTCCAGCAGCAGCTTGTAGTCATCGCAACCAGCTTTAAGCACCTGTAAAACATATGGCTGCAAGGGAGCCCTGTCCTAATCCTCAACTATGTGGAGGCCCCACAAAAACTGCTGCTGGTTGGGGAAGAATTAATGTATTCAACCAAAAGTTGTCATACAACCTTATTAGCGCAAGCAGGCTCAGTGAAGGCGCCCTAGCGCAAGCAGGCTCAGTGAAGGCGCCCTAGCGCAAGCAGGCTCAGTGAAGGCGCCCTAGCGCAAGCAGGCTCAGTGAAGGCGCCCTAGCGCAAGCAGGCTCAGTGAAGGCGCCCTAGCGCAAGCAGGCTCAGTGAAGGCGCCCTAGCGCAAGCAGGCTCAGTGAAGGCGCCCTAGCGCAAGCACTATCAGGTGCTAATCTGAGATTTAAGTGCTCCTGATCTGGGATATTTTTTTAGGAAGGTTTACAAGTTCTAGCAGCACACTATATAGACATCTAATTTTTTTTTTGCTCAAGAAACCCAGGCAAAGCCAAAAACAGAATGGAGGCTTAAATTCAGGAACATTTAAACTATTCCAATTCCTTTAAAATGAAAAAGAAAGGAATTGCATTAACATGCATTTTTGGGAAATTGGTATAAAACCAAGTATGGGCTGCTGAACTGCAAGGTTCAGTATTGGAATGATGGCCCTCAAGATGAGTAGACACTTGAGACCATAGAATGAATCTCAAACTTTGCTCCAAGTTGTTTTGCAGGGTACAAGATCCCCCATGCACCATACATCCCCAAACATACCAACTCAGGACTGCCATACCCCAGATAACAGGAATGTTCCTGGAAATGGCCATCTTGGACTTTGTATAGCCAAGTCTGCTTTTCTGGCAATCGTCTCCATATGCTGTTTGACTGCCAGTCACTGATCTAGTGCAGCAGTACCAGTGTTGCACTATGTACTGCTATTTGCCAAAATAAGGACAAAATTAACAGCTGTGGCTAGTGTTGTAGTACAAGAGTAACAATCTGGCTATATTTAGCCAAAACAATCACTGTCATTATGCTTTGCATGGGGGTGGCTGCAGTGTATTTGAAAGTAATCTGACCACTTTAGTTTACCATTAGAAGCATCTTTGGTTGTTTGGCAGGAAAAGGGTGTATGAAAGCAACTGTTCATTATCACTATAGCACAGCTAGTAGCATTGCCATCAGCTATTTGCACTGGTTGAGTTATTTGCTATGTGGACTCTGCACACCCTCCCTCGTCTATGAAACTTCGTGTTCTGGTAGACCCCAGCACTGCAACTTGCATGGTTTTACATACTATTCAAGAACCTACCAAAACAGAAAGTTTTGGTAAAAACAATCCACCTTGGATTGGATATTTAACTCACTTATTCCAATCAGGTTGAGTTCCAGATTGAGTGACCACCTACCCACATTTCTTACATGAAGACATTCCCACCAAAACCTAACCTATGTTTTAAAACAGAAAAAGATACTTTAATCTTGACGACTTCCTAGCTGATCTACAAAGGTGCAATTGGACTTAAGTACCTTGACCTAGATGCAGTGAACCATTTTAATAATTCTATATCAAATGCACACTCCCCTGTTGGAACCATCAAAGTAAAAATCAAACTATGCCGCCTGGCTAAGCAGACACTAGGGCCTTTCTGAAAACTAGAGAAAGCATGGAACTATGATGCAAAACTAAGTTTCTAGAGAACTACAAGGCAAACAAAACAGGATATTATAAAATTCAATCTCAACCCTCAAACATTCTGGCCAGCTATAAAATCAATACTTCACCCAGGAAAATCTACTACACCAACCCCAAATATCAATTCCAATAGTATAGCTACCATTAACATTTTACCAAATCTATAACTGCCCTTTCCAAACAGCAAACCCCTACTCCTGATACCAAACCAGCCAAGTCTACAACAATGCCTTATTCCAACTAGCAATGCCTTATTTTCCCCAGATACAACCACTGAAATTACTACAGAACCAAAATCTACTACACTTGCTGTACATAGCTTACCCAGTTAACACTTCAAAATTGCAGCTGAATCTATAGTCTTGAGTATCAATCCTTACAGATTCTTGAAAAGGTTACTCTGGAAAATTTCCCATGTAATCCCACTTCATAAAAGGGGGACCTTCCACAGAATTGAAGCTGCCAATTACCATGTCACTGCTTTGAGCTACTTGAAACAGGTATTCATCTCCAGGTCATGAAATTCTTAAAGAAACCTTCTTGCAAACACTCCACTGTGAGTTGTGCCCATCACAGTAACACTACATCTCTATCCTTCAATACTGTAAACCATGACAGGAACAGCAGCTTTGTATCTGCCATCTTTCTAGACCCATCAAAAGATTTTGATATGGTCTCCCATTCCAGACAGATGTACTAACTGAACTATCCTTCTCACCATCTGCCACAGCATGGTTTCATAACTTTAGACTATAAACAGTCTGTTCTACGGCAGGGTGACCCATCTCCATGGCTTCCTTTATCCACTGGTGCCCCCCCCCCCCCAAGGATCTTGGGCCCTTAGCCCTCCTCTCCCTTCAATAATTTACACAGCTACTCCACGTGGTTCTATAATTCTATTAGAGTGTACAGATGAGTCTGTGCTTGTGCTGCCACTGCTCTATCAATTCTCAAAAAGACAGGAATCTTACTTGAAAGATTAGCAAATACCCACCAAATTCAGAACACAAAACTATACTCTACACAAGACATCCCATAGTCAAAGACAACACTGATCACAGAAAACCCATACAAAGCTTCCTGGAGTGAAAATGGACAATACCCTAAATTTTGACTCATGACTCAACTATAAAAAGTCCATAAGAAACTTGAAAGTCTATGTAGGCACAAAAAGGTTCCCGATCACAATGGCCAAGATTACATTGGCACAAACCCATCTGCTCGACTATATGCCTCTCCAACTAACTCATCTAAAGAGAACTGCCTTATCTAAGCTAGAAGCACGTTATAATAAAACTGCCAAGTTTGCATCCAACTGCCCATATAGAACATATTGTACAACTTTAAGGATACTAGACTGGCTTGAGCTTCCCCAACATTTACAACCAACTCTCTAACTCAACCAACTAGAACCCATGCACCACAAAATCTCATCCTCTTACAGTTCCAGCAGACCACTACACTTATAAGAACTGGTCTCAAAGACCAACACTGCCAGAGAAACTCTTCAGGAGTGATCAGATACACAAGCATATACCCAAAATATATCCCAACTTATCCACTGGTGTTTAATCCTTTGTTACTACTGACCCGTCCTCAAAGATATGGTTTTGTCATAAAGATGCAACAAATTTGTTATGTATACTATGTTTTGTTTACTTTGTATAATGTGTGCATGAAAAAAACTTACTCATGGAGTTTCTCCCTGGGCCTCTGCTGAAAACAAACCCAGTGTCCAGTTGGACTTTCCCAGTAAAGGAATGTTAAAACAAAACCAAAAAAGCACACCAAGGCACCAAAAAAGATCACTAAAGTCTGCAGGTACCCTGAACATGGAATGGGGACTCCATGCAGTAGTGCAATGCTAAGGAGACTAATCCACTAGAATCAGTTACTATATATTTGCCCAAAACCATAGTATTTCTACTCCAAGTAGATACTTTCTCTGTTAACACAACTACATTGGGCACAGCAATCACATTTAAAAGTTCCTTTTCTTGTACTGTCATCCTATTCAGTTACTTCCTTTTCCAACAGAGTTTTCGAAATACACGAATTTTTAAAAACAAAATTTCAATTTATCCTTAGATATTTTCAGTCTGTAAAAGATGAGCCTATTCCATTCAGTATCCACAATATTCCTGATAAAATTAGGACTTCCATTGTATTCAATTACAAAGACCTTTCCATAGGAATCCTAGTCTGTCCCTGTAACCTCATTTGGAAGACAGATGCCCAAAATAGGTTTGAATTTGTCTATCCTCACCCTTACCTTTTCTATCTGGTCAACCAATCTAGGCAGTTTCTAGTGTTAAATTGTCTTAGTAACCTCTGCTCTTAAAAACTCATTTGGAGGTCATTCTACTTTCTTACCTTGACAATAGTCTTCTTGTAATGCAGAGGGTGAGCACTGTTGTAGTGTGGGTAAGAATTTTGAAAGAGTACTTCTAAATATCCAAGTTAAATTAATTGTTTTCCTTGTACATCTCTACATCCAAATACTATATTTTTTCCTGATCTTAAGTGAATTCTAAAAATTCAGTTTTATAGTAAAAAAAAACAATGTTTAATGGACCACACCCATAAAATACAAGTCTAAAAAACTGTATAGCCATACATTCATTATGTGTAAGGGATAAACTCCTCAAAGACCCTCATGAGGGATACTATAAAAACAAATCCACTACATCTATAGTAAGGAATGAAATATTGTCCCTGTAGGGTTTTGTATGAGGACCTTAAGAGGTCCCAAGAATATTGTTCCTCTTCAGCCACAATGGATTCAACTTACTATCCACATATTTAGCCAAAGGCAGGGTCTTCGAACCATCTGCCAAAATAGGTCCAAGTGGTAGGTTACTCCCATTTGTGTATTTTGGGATCCCAAATATTGTAGGGATTCTTGGTTTCTCTACTTTTAAGTAGAAGGCTTTATCAACCCCTCAAGTAATAAATCATCCAGTGTCAAGTCTATCCTCCTGTAGATATCAATTTCATTCATGGACACTGCAGAGCATCTAGAAAAAAATCTGTTCATATGTTAGTCCATTAGCACAATTCCACCCCCTTTATCAGGGTTCCTTACCCTAAAATTTGTCAAACTTCAATTTAACACCAAATTTTCCTGCAGGTTTGTCCTGTATTTCATCTTGTGGAAGTTTTACCTAATTTCACTCTCCACAATGACCTCAAAGCTTTTGATCTGTGGGTGCAAGGGTAGATTGGAATCTTGTTCTAAAAACTCCCTCCAACTCCCCCTGCAGTTTTATTTACCTCTATTCTGTAGCTTTCCTCCCCCACAAAAAGAAAATCTCCTAGGTTCAGGATAACTTCTATGAGTGCACTCCTTAACATCCCTATCCAATTAATTTTCCTTTTCCTTAATTCATTATAATGAACTTAATTTTCACATTGTATTTTCAGCTGGAATAGAGTGCATTAAATTAGTAATTGTCAAAACATCTTTCCCAAAATCCTTAATTCTCTCATTCAATACATTTTAAAAGTCCAGTCTGCATCTATTAAATATATTAATCATTAAATACACTTCCTAGTATAACATTGGGATACTTAACCCCAAGCCCTTTTGGGACAATACCTTTCAAAACACATTCTTTTAAGAAAGCATTTTCAATATCTAAACTTAAATCTATACAGTTTGTTCAGATTTTGATAAGTGTCAGGGATTGGTATAGGTTTAACAGTTCTTTCTTTTAAAGTCATTAGAAAAACTAACCTGTAACAAGTTAATCTGCCTTGTAGTACTTGGGGACATTCATTTTTCCTGGCCAGCTGGTAGTGAACAAGCTCCCTTCTCGCTCATTGCTTAGTCTCCTCCCAACTCTCTGCTAAAAGGTGTCAATGACTGTTGGTTCCTGAAACTCCATTACCAGTCCTGTTTTCACATAGCCTGGTTCCTTCCACTGCTGGCGTTTCAAGGACATGTCCCCTTTGCATAGTACCAGCAATCTTTTATATTGGCACAAAGTGAGTAAATCAGTTGATACAATTGGCCGATGCTTCCTAGCTTGACCAACTTTCTTTGCCTTTCATCCACTTCTACATTGATTCCATAATGTAAATCACAAAAACCCAAAAGTGCACCAAAATTCAAGTCCACGGGTACCCTAAATATGGAACCGAGACGCTAGTCAGTTACTATGTTCTTTACCCGTGTTAATGTAACTACACTGGGCACAGCAATCACATTTAAAAGTTCCTTTTCTTGTTATCCTATTCAGAGGAACTTCCTTTTCCAGATTCTTCAAAACTACACGAATTTTTTTTACTAACAACTTTCAATTTATCCTTTGACATTTTCTCAAGGTCTGTAAAAGGTATAAACCTATTCCATTCAGTATCCACAATATTCCTGATACAAGTTAGAACTTCCATTGTATTCAATTACCAAAGCCTTTCTGTAGGAACTCTGATTAGTCTGTGTCCCTGTAACCTCATTTGGAAGACCGATACCTAAAATAGGTTTAAATTCGTCTATGCTTCTTTCACATGGTCAACCAACCAATCTGGGTAGTTTCTAGCATTAAATTGTCTTAGTAACCTCATCCCTTAACCTTGTTAGAGAATACTTAACCCGATATACTGCCTCTTTACAATATTCTTGTAATGCAGAGGGTGAGCACTGTTGGAGTGTAGATACAAATTTGGTTTAAAATATTTGTATTAAATATTTTTCCTTGTATATCTTTACATCTAAATACTGCAATTTTAGATGACTGACCTTGTATGTGAATTCTAAACATTAAATTAAAATTAATGTCTTCAGACCACACCCATAAAACAGTCTAAAAACCCTATATGAAATCCAGTCAATACACAGACTTTAGTACCAACTTCTCTTCCCACCTTGCCAAAACAAGGTTGACATTTAGGGGTGCACTGATTTTTTTAACTTCACATACAAGGTCAGTCAGGAAAAAAAAAAAAAAAAAATTCAGTATTTATACAAGGAAAATGAATTTAGTTCAAAAATTTAGAAAAAGCACCTTCAAATTCGTATCTACACAACAGTGCTCACCCTCAATATTGTCAAGGGGCAGTAAGATGTTACCAAGTTACTTAATGCTAGAAACTACCCAGATGAAAAAAGTAGGTGAAACAAATTCAAACCTATTTTAGATATCAGTCTTCCAAATGATGTTACAGGGACACAAACTAATCAGAATTTCTACAGAAAGGCCTTAGGAATTGAATACAATGGAAGTTCTAACTTTCAGGAATTTTGTGGATACTGAACGAAAAGGTTCATATCTTTTACAGCCCTTGAGAAAATATCCAAGGATAAACTGAAAGTCTTGTAAAAAATTCATGTTGTGGCTTTTCCGCAGTTAGGGGAAGCCACATCGGAACTCTGGTCCACTAATGATTGGCAGTAGATTTTTTATGGTGCCGAGTTGCCAGCCTGACACCCAACCTTCAGCAAAGGCACACCCATTCACATGTCTTTCAGAGGCCACTCTACTGCAGGGAGGACATGCAGACTCCCACAGAAGGCACTCCAGTTGAGAATCAAACAGAACCTCTTGCTGGGAGGCAACACTACCACTGTGGCGTTTATAAAAATTCATGTAGTTTGAAAAATCCATTGGAAAAGGAAGAAACTCAATAAGATGACAAGAAAAGCAACTTAAATGTGATCACAGTGCCCAGTGTACATTGTTAGAGAAAGTATGGTTTTGGATAAAGAATATAGTAACAGATTCCAACGGATTAGTGTACCCTGCATAAAGTGTGCATCTGTCTGCTGAAGACAAGTGTTTTTTTGCACTGAGTGGAGACTCCATTCCATATTCAGGGTACCCGTGGACTTAAATAAATCAAAAGATGCAGGTGAAAAGGAATTCCTCCCCTCAAAGGAGGAATGTGCAAAAGTGTATATATATATATATATATATATATATATATATATATATATATATATATATATATATATATATATATACACACACATACACACATATACACACATATATATATATATATATATATATATATATATATATATATATATATATATATATATATATATATATATATATATATATATCAACTTTTCTGTGCACATATGCAATGCTGCTGACATTACTCTTATAGGTTCACTAAGACTAGTCACACTAGTCTCAGTCTCCAGATTACAAGCGTAGCCAATAACCAGACAAATCAAACCCTGGACCCTTTATCTGTTGGGTACAGACCTTGACCTTTATGCCAACCTCCTCCCCCTTCTAGTGGGGAATTAAAATACAGTAATCACATTTCTAATGGCATAATATATCAGAATCTTTACACTGATCTTGTAGGAATCTAGTGACCCACACTCCTAGACTGTATAAATGGATTTTGATATGCAGCCGCTGCCCTGAACTACACCCATTTTTAAAGTCAGCCCTTCTCAGATACACCACATCAACCTTTGGAACGGATGCATGTAAAGTCTCACAAGATATGCAAGCCAGATGGATACACAGAAAGTGACTTTTTGGGGGGGGGGGGGTGCCAAACAGTACTCCAGACAGTATTTCTGCATCCTCACAGTTGTTACAATAGTTTATAAACTAGTTAACATTAAGCTTTGAGCACAACATACATCTTCCTTGATAAAAAAAAGTTCATGATTTGCTCACGGCCCCCATTGGATTAAGGAGTAAATGCATCCTAGAGCATCTAAGGCTTCTGGTGTTCCAAGCTTTGAGTGGTTTCCCCAAGTGGTTATTACTGTACTAGCCTGATCAGTATAAAAGGATGCAAGGAAAGTGAATATTGAACAGCAACAATTCCATTCTGCAATTGAATGAAAAGGCTGCACAAAAACACCACTTCACGGTTTCCTGAAAAACAGTAAGGCAAAATGAGAAAAAATGTGCATGGTGTAGAAGCACAAGATGGGAAAAGTGGAGCACTGAGGATGTGGGGGCATGAAACATTAGGCAGTGCCTAGGGTGCCCTATACATGGGGCATTGTTGTAATGCATCACTGTTGCAACTGCAGTTTAGCCTATGACTGGGCCAGCAGTGTGCCACACAGGCCTGCTGTAATACAAGAACACTATAGCTAGAAGTCAGCCTGTTCATACTACTGAAACACTGCAGCATAAGCCAAAGTCTGAGAACGTGGGAGAGAGAATGATAACTTAGACCAGAATGCCCAGGGCCACCCCTCAAACTATTTGTGGCCCAGAGTAAAAATGTCAATACCAACCCTGAAGATTTAATCAGGGTAGCTAAATTGGTGGCCCCCCCTTCCCTGGCAGCAAGCATAAACATCTGAAAAAATATTACAGTAGGAATATTTACTGTAGAGAGATAGTAAGAGAATAAAAGAAATGGACCAACATCCCATTAGGTTTTGAATTTAGCAGGAAGAATGATAGTCAAGCTTTTTGGAGTCTGAGGGAAAGGATTCCCTCAAATTTAGGGCTAAAGAGAAGGCATGGTTTGCATAATAGACTTCCTTTGGTAGTAAACAAAATTTGGTGGTATACACAGTAGATAAGTCAGCACTGCTTCACTGGCAGCCCAACAGCTTTCTGCAGAGTTGTGGGGTGGATTACATAATAAATCCAGTAGTTTGATCTCTTCAAATGGAGTGTCAAACAGTGGTAGCTATATTACAGTGGAGTCTACTTACCTTCAGAGTTTAACTAAGCACAAGGCAAGGCCTAGAAAGCTCCTGTTTTGTTTACTTTCTACAGAGAACTGGTTCCACTGAGGTATTAGAGGTTGCAGGCTCAGATTTTTTGACAATTTTATTTAAAACTGGAGACCTAATTTTCAGTATTTTACTGGAGTCTACTGACAACCAATTGGAAGGTTTAAAATATTACAGACATCACGTTGATAGAAGTGTTAACATGAAGAAAATAGAAACTGGCGAGATTGATGATCTTGTCTGGTATAGTGTACAGGCAATTAGAAGTTGCAGGACTAAAGCTTCGCAGTTTTCAGTCTCCTTAAACTGTAGGAGACTGAACTTATCTTTTCTGATAACCAGACGGCGTGACTAACAACTCAATACAAACTCGCAAACAAACACGTTAGCCCGTTTCAACATCTCGGACAGTCTATACAAGAGATAAAACAAGTTAAAGCACAAATCTATTAATAAAAATAAATAAAAAAAAATCACAAGGAATGCGTCATTGGCCACAGGTAATGCTGGCCCCGATTCAAGCTAGGATTTATTTCGGCTTTTTCCCCGGACAGGGGTCGCCACAGCGGATCACCTGTCCACTCAAGCTACGACTCCTGGACAGTTATCAGGCTTCTCCTACAGTAGTCATTGTTGCGTGACTGGAGTAAAAATGCTAGATAAAAAGCAATTAAGCAGTACTGCTAAAACTCAAGTTCAGAGGTATGCAAGAGTTTGCCACCCTTCTAGAGAGGAGCGCCGTTAATGTAGGCTACTCCAGCTGTCTAGCGCAACACCATAACCTACGTACATTTTACCCAAGTGTTTTTAGATGAACAGACTTCAATATCCGCAGCCAGCACAATACGCTCGTCACTACACAAGTGTGGTACAGCCTCGACCAGTCGGCCTACATTTTACATTGACAGCAGACAGCTACTCTCCGTGGAAAACCAAGCCTAAATCATCGCCCTCAAGGGGAGAGGATTTACTAATTTCTAGTAAAATGCATACTTAGACCATACGCACACTAAACGCAGTTACCCATTTAAGTATCCTACAACACGTCCCGTACACAACGCCGCTCCCAGAATGTCGCACTTTCACCAGGAAGGAACTATACAGAGAGCCATAGACAACAGAACCGCGAATACAACAGCCTGCCCACAAACAGGTGCTGGAGATAGGATACCGAAAAAACGCTACACAACTTCACTTCAGTCACGGTGGGGCCTCAGAGCACTCTCAAACAATTCAAACTCGCACATTCACCACAAGAGGCTGGACAGCTACCTACAGTGAGCGTTTTTTTTTTGGGAGAGGATATCTTTGAGATTCTGTAACAAGCTATACGAGTTAGTGTTGCCCAAACCAGCGATCACACTAGACATATTGCTACAGTCGCAAGACAATCCCCCGTACAAAACTTACACCTTAACGCTGTCACTTTTATCGCACTGTGCCCCTACTTCACGAGGGCACTCAAAACAAATAAGTATCATTACTACACAATTGTTCGTTGTTTGAACAAACTACACAATTAAAAAAGTGATGTGATACCATACAGTGTTACAAGTTATAAACAAACCTACTAGGAAGCTACCTTTGGCTAAAGCCACCGTTGAATTATCGGTATCAATGGTGTACAGAATCCCCTCATATCGGATCTGTGCCTTGGAGATAAGACTAATTTTACTGCCAATGTAAGGAGTACCAGCACTCATAGCTGTGACACGGTTGCGTCGGTCCAGCCGCGTACACTTCAATAAAACAGACAGAAGGACAATGCTAAAACAAACACACAGCCTCACTAAATTAAAACAATCCACAGAGTTGTACCGTCGAACGAAAACTGCACCTCCTGTTGTGTTTAAATACGCTGGTGAGTGAGGGCGTGACTAAAAAAGCCGCGCGCAACAAGGACGAGAGCGTGTGAAGCAGCTTGATAGGCACTATTAGACAACAGTATCTGCATAAAACCATTTTCGTTGTCAATACTTGACACATTAAACTAAATCGGCATTTTCCCGTGCGGTCGGGGCAACTTCATTTAGTCTCTGCGCTACTGTAAAGAAAACAGACAACGGCACCATAATATGTGTCTTCTTTTTTCATCTAATACAATTACGGGTCTAGCAACAACAGTATAGGTGGGTGGGGACCGGGACGGACTGGGCTGTGATTGGACAATTGTATGGATGGGTTCCTTTAAGGACTGTTTTCCTCGGCAACAAGAGCCGTTCTACCTTTGGGAATACGTGTAATATTTTCTGTTGGGGTCTTACGTGTGGTGTTCCACGCTGTTAACGAAAAGAGAAAAATATTTTTCTCTAGTGTGTTATACTATCAATTAGTGAGCCAGCGCTCATCATATTTTTGGATAGTTTAAACATCTGTGGAGATTATTCATTTTTACTGCTGCTGTGGTCAGAAGGTAAACATACATCTCAACCTCTTAAAGCAAGAAATCTGGACAAAGCTATAAATAAAAGGGGTCACAAGGGCCCCAAAATAGGGACAGTTTTAATTATATTCTTACAAACTTATAAAGTCGATAAAATAACAGGTTTTGCATTAGCATGGATTTTCTGAAGGGTATGAAGTCTGAAATTCAAATGTACGTCATCATCTTCTAACTTCAGTCTTTAATTATTTGCCAGAAAACTACAATTTTATGAAAAACTGACCAAAAATGTGAGAGGTATAAAATTCGGTGGACTGCGAATCATACTAGAAAAAAGCTGTGAGCCAGACGTGTGATGTATTTCAGTGTTCTGCTGCGAAAATTTAAAAAAAAATGACTGCATTGCTCCCCTTAAATAGCTTTTGCGTAACTTTTTTAAATGGGGCTATATATTCCAATCCAGCAGATAAAAAGTCACAGAAAATTCCTAATCAGACTGCATCAAGGTTAGTCATCTTCATGCCAGAAGTCTTTAAACTAAAGCCTAATTTTATGACCCTACTTAAGTAGGAAGTTCGTTATTTTACCGGCAATGTTTTATTATGTGTATATTTTCTTAGCGAGGGACAGACCCCGGCGATATTCGTAGCTGTGATTAGCTGTAGTGGGAATTTGCACTGGCTGTCCCGAGAGCAATTTGAGCTCGATTCAGAGACTTCAGCTGTGCCACGCAGCGGTTAGAACCAGGCTGAGAAAACAGTATACAAAATAAAGTAATAGTGAAATGTAAATTAAGAATATCTGCAAATATTTAGTTAAACCATATACTCTTCCCACCTTTGTGTGATTCATAGTTGGTTATCAATGCGCATCTGGACAGTGTGCATAAGGGTTATAAAAAGCAAAGTCACTCCTTTTCGATTCACTTTGCATTTAATGAAGATGCTTGCTTTGCTGCCCATCTGCTCTTGCCAACCAAGAAGGAAAAGATATAGACAAAGGCTGACCCATTTGAACTTTGATTATCAGGAAATCTTGGACCAGTTTACAGTGGATATGGGTATAGCATGTGCTTTGGTCAATTTGTACAACCCACAGATAGTGATTGGGTGGGACATGTGGCCTTCCTGTATTTGTAAATGCAATGGTATACATAACCCAAACTATACTTGCCATAGAGACCTTTCAGAGACAAACTGTGGACACTTTGGGTATCTCAGACTTCTGCCTCAAGGATCCTTTATCAGTTCCTCAACAAACTCTAAGTATGTGTGGATCAGTTTGGTGCATCTATTTCCCAGTGTCGCCTCAGGATCGAGCCAACACAATCCACTTCTTCTGCAGGATAGCACTGAGGTGCTTGGTGCGATAGATACTGCTTTTGCCATTAGGTTTCCATCTGGACCACTGTGGGACTGGTACAGGAACAGGAAGACCTACCTTTCCATCAACTGCTAAGTAGTGTGTGATGCAGGGAATGTCAGTCCAGCGTCCTAGCAGTGGCCATGATTCCAGTATTTGGCAAATAAGCTCATTCTACCATCTCCTCCTGCATGGTAGGATTTCTCATGGTCACCCAGTTGATAAGTACAAAGCAATTTAATGTTCCTAACCATGGGTATTTCAGTATCTGTAGAGTAGTATATATAACACTATGTAATCATTCACCCTTTCTTGTGTCCCCTCCCTATTTTGTTTTGCAGGTGACAAAGGCTACTCACTCCAAACTTTGCAAATGGTACCAGTTTGTAACCCCCGGGGAGCTGTTGGGGAGCACTTCAGCACCATCCTGTCCTCAACACAAATAGTCTTTGCAGGAGTGCTTATTCAAATCTTTGTTTGCCCTGCAGTATGACTCATTTACTTAATGCATGATGTTTACCAAATGCTGCATTGTGTACAACATGATGTTGCATCAGTGTGGCTTGCTCAAAGCCCATTGCTGTTACCTGGATGAGTCTGGGGATGCCCTTCAGTGTGACTCTGTTACTGTATGCAGGATGTTTACCTCCTGCTGCATTTTGCACAATATGATCATGCATCAGTCTGGTGTGCTATTGCCACAGCCAGTCACCAATAGTGGCAGTGCAGTAGCCTCTAGTGTTCCTCCCACCAGTGATGATAGCAATAATGTCCATCTAACAGCAGTAGCACACTAACCCCTGCAGCAGCTTGTGCATGGCATATGGCTGCATAAGCAAAAAAAGCATGTAGTCCACAACTATGGGCCAAGACATTCACTTAGTAAACATGTAAATAAATTCACATAGATAATATGGTGCATGCAGTGCTGTTTGTGGATGTGGTGATTGGTATATGGTCAACCTGAATCATACATTAGACATTTTTATGTATATCAACAAGAAAAATGTCTTTCTTAAATTTTGAGTCAGTCATCATTTCATACAGTGTCGAGTGGTAAGTAGCACAAGTGACAGGGCTTTAATTACAAGAGAACTGCACCCAAAAACTGAAAAAAAGCATGTTTTCAGCCAATCTTAAACTTTTCTGCATTGCTAATACCTCTGTATCAAAGGAAATAGTATAATTTTCTAATTTGTTATACCACAAAATGATCTGAAGGAGGCTGCATGGCTAGTATTATTTTGTTTTACAGTCAATGCCTTTTCCTTCCTTATGTCATGTCATGGTAAGGGGACATAAATAAATCCTTATGATGAGGGGATCATTTACTATAGTTTTCTCTCTCATCAGTTTACAAAGTTGCTGTGACTGCTTACTTTCCACTGTCAGTATCAATCCACATTTTTACTTGCTGTGCTTCCTTTGATTTCATTAGCGGCTATCTCTGCGGCAGCATTTTAAGGAATGTTTGAATGACAAGCTTGAAAATGTAGTTCAGTTAATTGTTCTTTTCAAAGTAACAACTGTAGTTCAGTGTTCAAGTGTGAGAAATCTGACTTCTGTGATTTATAGGTGTTACTTGAGCTGAGATGGTTTGTGTTGCATTCATAGTTTTAAATATTGTAGCTAGAATTAAAGTCTTTGATGTTAATCTTCTTTCCCCATCTCCAGAAGAAACGTGCACTTTTAAAGAAATTAGTGTAGAAAAAAATGCGAAATCAAATAGTGTCCGAAAGTAAGAAGAGTTAGATGAACATATCTGCTTTCGTTCTGTGTGGCACTGAGTTTTATTAAAGGGAAAGATATTTGCATTTAAAAACTAAGCGTGAAAGCCCCGCCTTTGTTCAGACTCCAGGCTACACTATTTATCTGAGGTGTGATGCTGGCAATCTGTAACTGATAAGGCACATTTAAATGTAATTGTTTTCTTAATGGCTCTGTTGTTGGGATAAGTGACCTCGCCTAATTTAATTCCTATGCCACTCTTAGTAGTTGGTGTGATATAACAGGTGGGATAAATGCAAAAAAGAAAGGCAAACATAATTATTAAATTATGTTTTTCTGTATGTGAAGTGTAGTGTTGGAAAGAAAAACTTGACTTTTAGGTGGAGTTCTCCTTTAAATGTGTAAAAGTAGCTGCTATGAAACATGTTTAGGGCTGTAATTATACTTTTCACTGCAGTGTCCAGAACAGAGTACAATGTATGTTATTGTGCTCAAATTAGTTGCACTGGAAAAAACATTTTTTTTTCTCTCTTCCTTATGGTACTGTCTCTACTGTTTTCAGATAGTAAGAAGTGTAGCATTGGCCAAGTTAGATATTTGAAAGGTGTCATACACATTTGTCTCCTAAAAACAATGTGAGGGATTCATGGTGACTCCCCAGAGGTAATTTTGACAAATGTAAAAAAAAAAAAAAAAAATGAAAACCATTTTCAAAACCACCTTCAATGAACGACTCAATTATTTTTTGCAGGGGATGAAGCCCTCCTGCACCCCCTATGTGGGGTGACACTCCCACCCACACCCTGTGGCCTTATATATATCAGATCCAAGGTCACACAACAGTGAAGAAAGAAACAAACTCCACTGTTATCTAACATAATTTCAGTAAATAGCACTCACTGGTTTTGCATTCGCCAAAATTATGTTTAATCACGACATACTTCCTAATGGGAGTGATGGTTCCATAGATTGAGAACAAATACTGTCATGTGAGCTTAATGCTGAGTTGCTCCAATGACGGGATTTACTGGATGCAGGGGAACTTCTTGTCATTGACCTAAAATGCTGCAAGATCTATAATGTGACTGAGAGGCTCTGCCATGTGTTGTGGAAGCCTAAGGAGGCCTGGCTCCTTCTTATTGTGGAACTCCAAGTAAGTGCTTGCAACACTTTCTTGAGATGCATATGGTTTTTGGCCAACTCATCCAACACTCATGTAAACAGTTCTCTGGCCACATCCACCTGTGTTCTCAATGTATCTGGTAAGGTTTTACAACTGTGTGAGCAGAGGCAGACATACATGCTGTCTGTGTGCCCATACAGTATGACAGAATCATTATGGTGTTGTCGTTGGTCTCAGTTATTTCCTTCTACTGGTGAAATTCCTCAGGAACACCCTGCAATACTTCAGTCATCTCTACCTGACTCTGTGCCAGTAGCATGGGCCTGAACTATGTCACAGCACGTCTTGTCTGCCTCTGGAGTGTGAGATATGTCTTCATCTGACATCTCTGTGTACATGTGTGGCAGTGGCTACTGCTACCTCTGAAAAGGTAGTTTCTTCATCAAGGGGGTTCAAGCTGTGCACAAGAAGTAGGCACTGAGCTGCATGGTATTCTCCCTACTATAATGACATATCCTCATTGTGCTGGCTATGCAATCCCATGTCACCAATTAAGGACCTGAGCAGTTATTCATCTTCTGTGTTTTAGGGTCCCTGCCAATAGAGTTTGTGATTGTGTACCACTGTTCTCAGGTTGTGTATGAATATGAGAGTTTTGGCATCAGCACCAACAGCCATTCTGCTGTCAACACTAGCCTGCAGTTCTAAGGCAAATGGTGTGGTTGCTTATGATGATGACCCTGAGAAGAAATGTTTGGAGATGTAGTTAATGTCACGTGTGCCAGGTGGAATTACTTTTATCTATAAGAACAGTGACTACACTTACAATGCATTGTTTGTGGAGTTGTGCTGCACCTGATGTTGATGGCATACCCGATGACGAAATATGCAATGGTGATGTGTACAGGTGTTAAGACCAATACATCTTAGCATAATGTTGTAAAATGGGCTATGCACTAACCTTCCACATTGCCTTACTGTGGTTGTTATAGGAGTCTGAATGTACTGGTATCATCACCACCTTTGATTCCAACAACATCCTCATCTGCACCCAAATCATCACCCCTTATGGAAAGAAAGTATTCCTTTTCTGGTGTTAAAGGTGTTGGAGTATGGAAGGGCCACCACCAGCGATGTTAGGGACAATTGCATTCTGCATATCTTTTGTCCTGGCACATCCTATCATGTCATTGACTCTTCTCCTACATTGTGCTAAAGTGCAGTTCCTTCCCCCTGCTGCATTAATGTCTCTCCATACTCCATCCACTACTTGATTCCTCTCTCTGCCTACATTACCTCCCTTTTCCAAAAAGGTATTTTCCATATGTCCTTAGAGAACCCAAGAGGATGTGATTCTCCTCATGACTGAAGTTGTTCCTCCTGTGCCTAGTTCTCTCCTGCTGCAGAACTGTATAACCTGTAATCACATATTGTGAGAATACCACACCTGTCTCCCTTGTATGATATGTTAATGAACTATGAATCATGGATGCCCACTCTCTGCCTGTTTTTTGAACTTCCCCCTTGTTTCATTATCCCTTTCCACTTTGAATTATAACCTTCTGCTTGTGTTATGTACATGAGCATTAGCTGTGTAGCTCTAAACTATCCCTTCATATCAGGTAAGCCTAAATCCCTTTGTTCTGTTGGAATGATCAGATTATCCAACTTAACTCCTGCCCTCTTTCCTCCTAGATAAATTCCTTCAGTTCTTCATTAATTATTGTCCATAACTTCTCCTCAGATTGATAAAAGTATGTCTGACCCATATACAAAACTAAAGGGACTAAAAACATTTTCACTTCTTGTATCTTACTATCCATATCCATAAATAAGAATTTCCAGTTTCTCAATTTTGTATTCTTTTGTTTAGTCTCTTCCCACATACCTTTAGCTGCCATTACAGAAACCTTTTTTCAGAAACATTCCAGGATAATATAGACAGCATAGCCATCATGGTAAAAAGCTATTGTTCCCACCTATTATACATGATAGTTTTTTTGAATGTGTATTTCCAGCTTTTATGTTACATGCATATACTAATGGGTGGCAGGCTGATCTTTTGTACAGTTGTTTCTTCTCATCTCCATTTGAAACTATGTCAACAAAATCCCTCAGACAAAAAAATTAAATACAAAACACCCCTATTCGCCATTAACTTGGAACAAACGCACAAAACTATGTATGTCTTCAAAACATGATGTTTAACCCTCCAGAAGGGAATAATTTCCCCAAATTGAAGGTTGCACTTACAGGAATTATCTAACCTAAAATTAAGGTCATTAATGCTAAAGCACATGCTATAGCCTGTGCTCCTACTTAAACTGATTGCTGTATGTTCTTTTCATATCTATCTTATCTTCCCAGATATGGAAAACAACTTGAATGCTTTCAGGCAACATTCACTTTTAGCCCTAAGA
This sequence comes from Protopterus annectens, assembly GCF_019279795.1. Taxonomy (NCBI): domain Eukaryota; kingdom Metazoa; phylum Chordata; order Ceratodontiformes; family Protopteridae; genus Protopterus; species Protopterus annectens. The sequence goes on along the minus strand of NC_056746.1, from coordinate 1,300,997,460 downwards.
AAAAGTGCACTGTCTGTTTTTTTTAAAATAAAACTAAATTGCACACTGTTCTGTTAACACCATTAAAGTATTAAGGCTGCTAGGGACATTGTTGCCTCTTATTCACTTCCAATAATTTCTAACTTAATTTCTCTTCACTGAACTGCATGCCACTGCACATTTACATTTTGAATTTCCCCTCAGGAAAGAATATTCAGAATTCGAAA
>NC_056746.1:1300904446-1300996754 GCF_019279795.1 Protopterus annectens | reverse complement strand
CTTAAACCTCGACACGGCTATTAATGGGGCGTGCTGGAGGATAGATTCATCACCTAAAGACTCCCTGTGCTTGTGGAAATGCAAAATCCCGGTATATGTGAGGCCCAGAGCACCTGTGGCCTTGTTCAGAGAAATCTTGACCAATGGATGGGAGATCTGCCAGATATACCCAGGGAGGATTACTCTCAAGCCACTGTTCTCTCGACGAGGAGGCACAGCAAAATAGTGGGTGGCATAGTTCCCCAGCACTAAAGGGGTGGCGTGATACCACAAAACTATGGAGCTAGGCTTGTAAATGCCCTCGGGCAGATAGCCCTGAGTATAAACCCTATGAACCCTATGAACCTACTAGACAGTCATGCACACTCTTACACAAGCACACAAACTGATTCATTTTAAGCAGTCATGCACACTCTTACACAAGCACACAAACTGATTCATTTTCAGCAGTCATGCACACTCTTACACAAGCACACAGATTCATTTTCAACAGTCATGCACACTCTACCACAAGCACACAAACTGATTCATTTTCAACAGTCATGCACACTCTTACACAAGCACACAAACTGATTCATTTTCAACAGTCATGCACACTCTTACACAAGCACACAAACTGATTCATTTTCAGCAGTCATGCACACTCTTACACAGCTACACAACCTGATTCATTTTCAACAGTCATGCACAGTCTTAAGCACACAAACTGATTCGTTTTCAGCAGTCATGCACACTCTTACACAAGCACACAAACTGATTCATTTTCAACAGTCATGCACACTCTTACACAAGCACACAAACTGATTCATTTTCAGCAGTCATGCACACTCTTACACAAGCACACAAACTGATTCATTTTCAACAGTCATGCACACTCTTAAGCAGACAAACTGATTCATTTTCAGCAGTCATGCACACTCTTACACAAGCACACAAACTGATTCATTTTCAGCAGTCATGCACACTCTTACACAAGCACACAAACTGATTCATTTTCAGCAGTCATGCACACTCTTACACAAGCACACAAACTGATTCATTTTCAGCAGTCATGCACACTCTTACACAAGCACACTGATTCATTTTCAACAGTCATGCACACTCTTACACAAGCACACAAACTGATTCATTTTCAGCAGTCATGCACACTCTTACACAAGCACACAAACTGATTCATTTTCAACAGTCATGCACACTCTTAAGCACACAAACTGATTCATTTTCAGCAGTCATGCACACTCTTACACAAGCACACAAACTGATTCATTTTCAACAGTCATGCACACTCTTACACAAGCACACAAACTGATTCATTTTCAGCAGTCATGCACACTCTTACACAAGCACACAAACTGATTCATTTTCAACAGTCATGCACACTCTTACACAAGCAGACAAACTGATTCATTTTCAGCAGTCATGCACACTATTACACAAGCATACAAACTGATTCATTTTCAACAGTCATGCACACACTTATGCAAGCACACAAACTGATTAATTTTCAGCAGTCATGCAAACTCTTACACAAGCACACAGATTCATTTTCAACAGTCATGCACACTCTTACACAAGCACACTGATTCATTTTCAACAGTCATGCACACTCTTACACAAGCACACAGACTGATTCATTTTAAGCAGTCATGCACACTCTTACAGAAGCGCATAAACCGATTAATTTTCAGCAGTTATGCACACAAGCACACAAACTGATTAATTTTCAGCAGTCATGCACACTCTTACACAAGCACACAAACTGATTCATTTTCAGCAGTCATGCACACTCTTACACAAGCACACAAACTGATTCATTTTCAGCAGTCATGCACACTCTTACACAAGCACACAAACTGATTCATTTTCAACAGTCATGCACACTCTTACACAAGCACACAAACTGATTCATTTTCAACAGTCATGCACAATCTTACACAAGCACAAACTGATTCATTTTAAGCAGTTATGCACACTCTTACACAAGCACACAAACTGATTCATTTTCAGCAGTCATGCACACTCTTACACAAGCACACAAACTGATTCATTTTCAGCAGTCATGCACACTCTTACACAAGCACACAAACTGATTCATTTTCAGCAGTCATGCACACTTACACAAGCACACAAACTGATTCATTTTCAACAGTCATGCACACTTACACAAGCACACAAACTGATTCATTTTCAACAGTCATGCACACTCATACACAAGCACACAAACTGATTCATTTTCAGCAGTCATGCACACTCTTACACAAGCACACAAACTGATTCATTTTCAGCAGTCATGCACACTCTTACACAAGCACACAAACTGATTCATTTTCAACAGTCATGCACACTCTTACACAAGCACAAACTGATTCATTTTCAACAGTCATGCACACTCTTAAGCACACAAACTGATTCATTTTCAGCAGTCATGCACACTCTTACACAAGCACACCAGTTCATTTTCAACAGTCATGCACACTCCTACATTGGCACACAAACTGATTCATTTTAAGCAGTCATGCACACTCTTACACAAGCACACAAACTGATTCATTTTCAGCAGTCATGCACACTCTTACACAAGCACACAAACTGATTCATTTTCAGCAGTCATGCACACTCTTACACAAGCACACAAACTGATTCATTTTCAGCAGTCATGCACACTCTTAAACAAGCACATCGAATCATTTTCAACAGTCATGCACACTTACAAAAGCACAAAAACAGATTCATTTTCAACAGTCATGCACACTCCTACACAAGTACACAAACTGATTCATTTTCTGCAGTCATGCACACTCTTACACAAGCACACAAACTGATTCATTTTCAGCAGTCATGCACACTCTTACACAAGCACACAAACTGATTCATTTTCAGCAGTCATGCACACTCTTACACAAGCACACAAACTGATTCATTTTCAGCAGTCATGCACACTCTTACACAAGCACACAAACTGATTCATTTTCAACAGTCATGCACACTCTTAAGCACACAAACTGATTCATTTTCAGCAGTCATGCACACTTACACAAGCACACAAACTGATTCATTTTCAGCAGTCATGCACACTCTTACACAAGCACACAAACTGATTCATTTTCAACAGTCATGCACACTCTTACACAAGCACACAAACTGGTTCATTTTAAACAGTCATGCACACTCTTAAGCACACAAATTGATTCATTTTCAGCAGTCATGCACTCTCTTACAGAAGCACACAAACTGATTCATTTTAAGCAGCCATGCACACTCTTACTCAAGCACACCAACTCATTTTCATCAGTCATGCACACTTACACAAGCACACAAACTGATTCATTTTCAGCAGTCATGCACACTCTTACACAAGCACACCGATTCATTTTCAACAGTCATGCACACTCTTACACAAGCACACAAACTGATTCATTTTCAGCAGTCATGCACACTCTTACACAAGCACACAAACTGATTCATTTTCAACAGTCATGCACACTCTTACACAAGCACACAAACTGATTCATTTTCAGCAGTCATGCACACTCTTACACAAGCACACAAACTGATTCATTTTCAGCAGTCATGCACACTCTTACACAAGCACACAAACTGATTCATTTTCAGCAGTCATGCACACTCTAACACAAGCACACAAACTGATTCATTTTCAACAGTCATGCACACTCAAGCACACAAACTGATTCATTTTCAACAGTCATGCACACTCTTACACAAGCACACAAACTGATTCATTTTCAACAGTCATGCACACTCTTACACAAGCACACAAACTGATTCATTTTCAGCAGTCATGCACACTCTTACACAAGCACACAAACTGATTCATTTTCAGCAGTCATGCACACTCTTACACAAGCACACAAACTGACTCATTTTTAGCAGTCATGCACACTGTTACACAAGAACACAAACTGATTCATTTTCAGCAGTCATGCACACTCTTACACAAGCAAACTGATTAATTTTCAGCAGTCATGCACACTCTTACACAAGCACACAAACTGATTCATTTTCAACAGTCATGCACACTTACACAAGCACACAAACTGATTCATTTTCAGCAGTCATGCACACTCTTACACAAGCACACAAACTGATTCATTTTCAACAGTTATACTCTTACACAAGCACACCAACTGATTAATTTTAAGCAGTCATGCACACTCTTACACAAGCACACAAACTGATTCATTTTCAGCAGTTAGGCACACTCTTACACAAGCACACAAACTGATTAATTTTCAACAGTCATGCACACTCTTACACAAGCACACAAACTGATTCATTTTCAACAGTCATGCACACTCTTACACAAGCACAAACTGATTCATTTTCAGCAGTCATGCACACTCTTACACAAGCACACCGATTCATTTTCAACAGTCATGCACACTCTTACACAAGCACACAAACTGATTCATTTTCAGCAGTCATGCACACTCTTACACAAGCACACAAACTGATTCATTTTCAACAGTCATGCACACTTACACAAGCACACAAACTGATTCATTTTCAGCAGTCATGCACACTCTTACACAAGCACACAAACTGATTCATTTTCAGCAGTCATGCACACTCTTACACAAGCACACAAACTGATTCATTTTCAACAGTCATGCACACTCTTACACAAGCACACAAACTGATTCATTTTCAGCAGTCATGCACACTCTTACACAAGCACACCAATTCATTTTCAACAGTCATGCACACTTACACAAGCACACAAACTGATTCATTTTCAGCAGTCATGCACACTCTTACACAAGCACACAAACTGATTCATTTTCAGCAGTCATGCACACTCTTACTGAAGCACACAAACTGATTCATTTTCAGCAGTCATGCACACTCTTACACAAGCACACAAACTGATTCATTTTCAACAGTCATGCACACTCTTACACAAGCACACAAACTGATTCATTTTCAGCAGTCATGCACACTCTTACACAAGCACACAAACTGATTCATTTTCAGCAGTCATGCACTCTTACACAAGCACACAAACTGATTAATTTTCAGCAGTCATGCACACTCTTACACAAGCACACAAACTGATTCATTTTCAGCAGTGATGCACACTTACACAAGCACACAAACTGATTCATTTTCAGCAGTCATGCACACTCTTAAGCAGACTAATTCATTTTCAACAGTCATGCACACTCTTACACAAGCACACAAACTGATTCATTTTCAGCAGTCATGCACACTCTTACACAAGCACACAAACTGATTCATTTTCAACAGTCATGCACACTCTTACACAAGCACACAAACTGATTCATTTTCAGCAGTCATGCACACTCTTACACAAGCACACAAACTGATTCATTTTCAGCAGTCATGCACACTCTTACACAAGCACACAAACTGATTCATTTTCAACAGTCATGCACACTTACACAAGCACACAAACTGATTCATTTTCAGCAGTCATGCACACTCTTACACAAGCACACAAACTGATTCATTTTCAACAGTCATGCACACTCTTACACAAGCACACAAACTGATTCATTTTCAGCAGTCATGCACACTCTTACACAAGCACACAAACTGATTCATTTTCAGCAGTCATGCACACTCTTACACAAGCACAATGATTCATTTTCCACAGTCATGCACACTTACACAAGCACATAAACTGATTCATTTTCAGCAGTCATGCACACTCATACACAAGCACACAAACTGATTCATTTTCAGCAGTCATGCACACTCTTACACAAGCACAATGATTCATTTTCAACAGTCATGCACACTTACACAAGCACACAAACTGATTCATTTTCAGCAGTCATGCACACTCTTACACAAGCACACCAATTCATTTTCAACAGTCATGCACACCTACACAAGCACACAAACTGATTCATTTTCAGCAGTCATGCACACTCTTAAGCACACAAACTGATTCATTTTCAGCAGTCATGCACACTCTTACACAAGCACACAAACTGATTCATTTTCAGCAGTCATGCACACTCTTACACAAGCACACAAACTGATTCATTTTCAGCAGTCATGCACACTCTTACACAAGCACACAAACTGATTCATTTTCAGCAGTCATGCACACTCTTACACAAGCACACAAACTGATTAATTTTCAACAGTCATGCACACTCTTACACAAGCACACAAACTGATTCATTTTCAGCAGTCATGCACACTCTTACACAAGCACACAAACTGATTCATTTTAAGCAGTCATGCACACTCTTACAAAGCACAAAAACTGATTCATTTTCAGCAGTCATGCACAGTCTTACACAAGCAGACAAAATGATTTATTTTCAGCAGTCATGCACATTCTAACACAGGCACACAAACTGATTCATTTTCAACAGTCATGCACACATACACAAGCACACAAACTGATTCATTTTCAACAGTCATGCACACTCTTACACAAGCACACAAACTGATTCATTTTCAACAGTCATGCACACTCTTACACAAGCACACAAACTGATTCATTTTCAGCAGTCATGCACACTCTTACACAAGCACACAAACTGATTCATTTTCAACAGTCATGCACACTCTTAAGCACACAAACTGATTCATTTTCAGCAGTCATGCACACTCTTACACAAGCACACAAACTGATTCATTTTCAGCAGTCATGCACACTCTTACACAAGCACACAAACTGATTCATTTTCAGCAGTCATGCACACTCTTACACAAGCACACAAACTGATTCATTTTCAACAGTCATGCACACTCTTACACAAGCACACAAACTGATTCATTTTCAGCAGTCATGCACACTCTTACACAAGCACACAAACTGATTCATTTTCAGCAGTCATGCACACTCTTACACAAGCACACAAACTGATTCATTTTCAACAGTCATGCACACTCTTACACAAGCACACAAACTAATTCATTTTCAACAGTCATGTACACTCATGCACACAAACTGATTTGTTTTCAGCAGTCATGCTCACTCTTACACAAGCACACAAACTGATTCATTTTCAACAGTCATGCACACTCTTACACAAGCACACAAACTGATTCATTTTCAACAGTCATGCACACTCTAACACAAGCACACAAACTGATTCATTTTCAGCAGTCATGCACACTCTTACACAAGCACACAAACTGATTCATTTTCAGCAGTCATGCACACTCTTACACAAGCACACAAACTGATTCATTTTCAGCAGTCATGCACACTCTTACACAAGCACACAAACTGATTCATTTTCAACAGTCATGCACACTTACACAAGCACACAAACTGATTCATTTTCAACAGTCATGCACACTCATACACAAGCACACAAACTGATTCATTTTCAGCAGTCATGCACACTCTTACACAAGCACACTGATTCATTTTCAACAGTCATGCACACTCTTACACAAGCACACAAACTGATTCATTTTCAGCAGTCATGCACTCTTACACAAGCACACAAACTGATTCATTTTCAGCAGTCATGCACACTCTTACACAAGCACACAAACTGATTCATTTTCAGCAGTCATGCACACTCTAACACAAGCACACAAACTGATTCATTTTCAACAGTCATGCACACTCTTACACAAGCACACAAACTGATTCATTTTCAGCAGTCATGCACACTCTTACACAAGCACACAAACTGATTCATTTTCAACAGTCATGCACACTCTTACACAAGCACACAAACTGATTCATTTTCAGCAGTCATGCACACTCTTACACAAGCACACAAACTGATTCATTTTCAACAGTCATGCACACTCTTAAGCAGACAAACTGATTCATTTTCTGCAGTCATGCACACTCTTACACAAGCACACAAACTGATTAATTTTCAGCAGTCATGCACACTCTTACACAAGCACAGACTGATTCATTTTCAACAGTCATGCACACTCTTACACAAGCACACAAACTGATTCATTTTCAGCAGTCATGCACACTCTTACACAAGCACACAAACTGATTCATTTTCAGCAGTCATGCACACTCTTACACAAGCACACAAACTGATTCATTTTCAACAGTCATGCACACTCTTACACAAGCACACAAACTGATTCATTTTCAGCAGTTAGGCACAGTCTTACACAAGCACACAAACTGATTAATTTTCAACAGTCATGTCATGCACACTCTTACACAAGCTCACAAACTAATTAATTTTCAACAGTCATGCACACTCATATACAAGCACACAAACTGATTCATTTTCAGCAGTCATGCACACTTACACAAGCACAAAAACAGATTCATTTTCAACAGTCATGCACACTCTTAAGCAGACAAACTGATTCATTTTCTGCAGTCATGCACACTCTTACACAAGCACACAAACTGATTCATTTTCAGCAGTCATGCACACTCTTACACAAGCACACAAACTGATTCATTTTCAACAGTCATGCACACTCTTACACAAGCACACAAACTGATTCATTTTCAGCAGTCATGCACACTCTTACACTTGCACACAAACTGATTCATTTTCAACTGTCATGCACACATACACAAGCACACAAAATTATTCATTTTCAACAGTCATGCACACTCTTACACAAGCACACAAACAGATTAATTTTCAGCAGTCATGCACACTCTTACACAAGCACACAAACTGATTCATTTTCAACAGTCATGCACACTCTTAAGCACACAAACTGATTCATTTTCAGCAGTCATGCACACTCTTACACAAGCACACAAACTGATTCATTTTAAGCAGCCATGCACACTCTTACTCAAGCACACCAACTCATTTTCATCAGTCATGCACACTTACACAAGCACACAAACTGATTCCTTTTCAACAGTCATGCACACCCTTACGCAAGCGCACAAACTGATTAATTTTCAGCAGTCATGCAAACTCGTACACAAGCACACAGATTCATTTTCAACAGTCATGCACACTCCTACACAAGCACACAAACTGATTCATTTTAAGCAGTCATGCACACTCTTACACAAGCACACAAACTGATTCATTTTCAGCAGTCATGCACACTCTTACACAAGCACACAAACTGATTCATTTTCAACAGTCATGCACACTCTTAAGCACACAAACTGATTCATTTTCAGCAGTCATGCACACTCTTACATTGGCACAAACTGATTCATTTTCAGCAGTCATGCACACTCTTACACAAGCACACAAACTGATTCATTTTCAACAGTCATGCACACTCTTACACAAGCACACAAACTGATTCATTTTCAGCAGTCATGCACACTCTTAAGCACACAAACTGATTCATTTTCAGCAGTCATGCACACTCTAACACAAGCACACAAACTGATTCATTTTCAGCAGTCATGCACACTCTTACACAAGCACACAAACTGATTCATTTTCAGCAGTCATGCACACTCTTACACAAGCACACAAACTGATTCATTTTCAGCAGTCATGCACACTCTTAAGCACACAAACTGATTCATTTTCAGCAGTCATGCACACTCTTACACAAGCACACAAACTGATTCATTTTCAGCAGTCATGCACACTCTTACACAAGCACACAAACTGATTCATTTTCAACAGTCATGCACACTCTTACACAAGCACACAAACTGATTCATTTTCAGCAGTCATGCACACTCTTACACAAGCACACAAACTGATTCATTTTCAGCAGTCATGCACACTCTTACACAAGCACACAAACTGATTCATTTTCAGCAGTCATGCACACTCTTACACAAGCACACAAACTGATTCATTTTCAGCAGTCATGCACACTCTTACACAAGCACACAAACTGATTCATTTTCAGCAGTCATGCACACTCTTACACAAGCACACAAACTGATTCATTTTCAACAGTCATGCACACTCTAACACAAGCACACAAACTGATTCATTTTCAGCAGTCATGCACACTCTTAAGCACACAAACTGATTCATTTTCAGCAGTCATGCACACTCTTACACAAGCACACAAACTGATTCATTTTCAGCAGTCATGCACACTCTTACACAAGCACACAAACTGATTCATTTTCAGCAGTCATGCACACTCTTACACAAGCACACAAACTGATTCATTTTCAACAGTCATGCACAATCTTACACAAGCACAAACTGATTCATTTTAAGCAGTCATGCACACTCTTACACAAGCACACAAACTGATTCATTTTCAACAGTCATGCACACTCATACACAAGCACACAAACTGATTCATTTTCAGCAGTCATGCACACTCTTACACAAGCACACAAACTGATTCATTTTCAACAGTCATGCACACTCTTACACAAGCACACAAACTGATTCATTTTCAGCAGTCATGCACACTCTTACACAAGCACACAAACTGATTAATTTTCAGCAGTCATGCACAGTCTTACAAGCAAACTGATTCTTTTTCAGCAGTCATGCAAACTCTTACACAAGCACACAAACTGATTCATTTTCAGCAGTCATGCACACTCTTACACAAGCACACAAACTGATTCATTTTCAGCAGTCATGCACACTCTTACACAAGCACACAAACTGATTCATTTTCAGCAGTCATGCACACTCTTACACAAGCACACAAACTGATTCATTTTCAGCAGTCATGCACACTCTTACACAAGCACACAAACTGATTCATTTTCAGCAGTCATGCACACTCTTACACGAGCACACAAAGTGATTCATTTTCAACAGTCATGCACACTCTAACACAAGCACGCAAACTGATTCATTTTAACAGTCATGCATACTCTTAAGCACACAAACTGATTCATTTCCAGCAGTCATGCACACTCTTACACAAGCACACAAACTGATTCATTTTCAGCAGTCATGCACACTCTTACACAAGCACACAAACTGATTCATTTCCAGCAGTCATGCACACTCTTACACAAGCACAAAAACTGACTCATTTTCAGCAGTCATACACACTCTTAACACAAGCACACCGATTCATTTTCAGCAGTCATGCACACTCCTACACAAGCACACAAAATGATTCATTTTCAACAGTCATGCAAACTCTTACACAAGCACACAAACTGATTCATTTTCAGCAGTCATGCACACTTTTACAATAGCACACAAACTGATTCATTTTCAACAGTCATACACACTCTTACACGAGCACACAAAGTGATTCATTTTCAGCAGTCATGCACACTCTAACACACTCACACAAACTGATTCATTTTCAACAGTCATGCACACTCTTACACAAGCACACAAACTGATTCATTTTCAGCAGTCATGCACACTCTTACACAAGCACACAAACTGATTCATTTTCAACAGTCATGCACACTCTTACACAAGCACACAAACTGATTCATTTTCAACAGTCATGCACACTCATACACAAGCACACAAACTGATTCATTTTCAGCAGTCATGCACACTCTTAAACAAGCACATTGAATCATTTTCAACAGTCATGCACACTTACAAAAGCACAAAAACAGATTCATTTTCAACAGTCATGCACACTCCTACACAAGTACACAAACTGATTCATTTTCTGCAGTCATGCACACTCTAACACAAGCACACAAACTGATTCATTTTCAACAGTCATGCGCACTCTTACACAATCACACTGATTCATTTTCAACAGTCATTCACACTCTTACACAAGCACACAAACTGATTCATTTTCAGCAGGCATGCACACTCTAACACATGCACACAAACTGATTCATTTTCAACAGTCATGCACACTCTTACACAAGCACACCAATTCATTTTCATCAGTCATGCACACTTACACAAGCACACAAACTGATTCATTTTCAACAGTCATGCACACTCTTACACAAGCACACAAACTGATTCATTTTCAGCAGTCATGCACACTCTTACACAAGCACACAAACTGATTCATTTTCAGCAGTCATGCACACTCTTACACAAGCACACAAACTGATTCATTTTCAGCAGTCATGCACACTCTTACACAAGCACACAAACTGATTAATTTTCAGCAGTCATGCACACTCTTACACAAGCACACAAACTGATTCATTTTCAGCAGTCATGCACACTCTTACACAAGCACAACCAGATTCATTTTCAACAGTCATGCACACTCATACACAAGCACACAACCTGATTCATTTTCAGCAGTCATGCACACTCCTACATTGGCACACAAACTGATTCATTTTAAGCAGTCATGCACACTCTTACACAAGCACACAAACTGATTCATTTTCAGCAGTCATGCACACTCTTACACAAGCACACAAACTGATTCATTTTCAACAGTCATGCACACTCTTACACAAGCACACAAACTGATTCATTTTCAGCAGTCATGCACACTCTTACACAAGCACACAAACTGATTCATTTTCAGCAGTCATGCACACTCTTACACAAGCACACAAACTGATTCATTTTCAACAGTCATGCACACTCTTAAGCACACAAACTGATTCATTTTCAGCAGTCATGCACACTCTAACACAAGCACACAAACTGATTCATTTTCAGCAGTCATGCACACTCTTACACAAGCACACAAACTGATTCATTTTCAACAGTCATGCACACTCTTACACAAGCACACAAACTGATTCATTTTCAACAGTCATGCACACTCTTAAGCACACAAACTGATTCATTTTCAGCAGTCATGCACACTCTTACACAAGCACACAAACTGATTCATTTTCAACAGTCATGCACACTCTTACACAAGCACACAAACTGATTCATTTTCAGCAGTCATGCACACTCTTACACAAGCACAACGAATCATTTTCAACAGTCATGCACACTCTTACACAAGCACACAAACTGATTCATTTTCAGCAGTCATGCACATTATAGCACAAGCACACAAACTGACTCATTTTCAGCAGTCATGCACACTCTTACACAAGCACACAAACAGATTAATTTTCAACAGTCATGCACACTCAAAGCACACAAACTGATTCATTTTCAACAGTCAGGCACACTCTAAAACAAGCACACAAACTGATTCATTTTCAGCAGTCATGCACACTCTTACACAAGCACACAAACTGATTCATTTCCAGCAGACATGCACTCTCTTACTCAAGCACTCAAACTGATTCATTTTCAGCAGTCATGCACACTCAAGCACACAAACTGATTCATTTTCAGCAGTCATGCACACTCTTACACAAGCACACAAACTGATTCATTTTCAGCAGTCATGCACACTCTTACACAAGCACACAAACTGATTCATTTTCAGCAGTCATGCACACTCTTACACAAGCACACAAACTGATTCATTTTCAACAGTCATGCACACTCATACACAAGCACACAAACTGATTCATTTTCAGCAGTCATGCACACTCTTACACAAGCACACAAACTGATTCATTTTCAACAGTCATGCACAGTCTTAAGCACACAAACTGATTAATTTTCAGCAGTCATGCACACTCTTACACAAGCACACAAACTGATTCATTTTCAGCAGTCATGCACACTCTTACACAAGCACACAAACTGATTCATTTTCAGCAGTCATGCACACTCTTACACAAGCACACAAACTGATTCATTTTCAACAGTCATGCACACTCTTACACAAGCACACAAACTGATTCATTTTCAGCAGTCATGCACACTCTTACACAAGCACACAAACTGACTCATTTTCAGCAGTCATGCACACTGTTACACAAGCACACAAACCGATTCATTTTCAAGAGTCATGCACACTCTTACACAAGCACACAAACTGATTCATTTTCAGCAGTCATGCACACTCTTACACAAGCACACAAACTGATTCATTTTCAGCAGTCATGCACACTCTTACACAAGCACACAAACTGATTCATTTTCAACAGTCATGCACACTTACACAAGCACATAAACTGATTCATTTTCAGCAGTCATGCACACTCTTACACAAGCACACAAACTGATTCATTTTCAACAGTCATGCACACTCTTACACAAGCACACAAACTGATTCATTTTCAACAGTCATGCACACCTACACAAGCACACAAACTGATTCATTTTCAGCTGTCAGGCACACTCTTACACAAGCATACAAACTGATTCATTTTCAACAGTCATGCACACTCTTACACAAGCACACAAACTGATTAATTTTCAGCAGTTATGCACACTCTTACACAAGCACACAAACTGATTCATTTTCAACAGTCATGCACACTCTTACACAAGCACACAAACTGATTCATTTTCAGCAGTCATGCACACTCTTACACAAGCACACAAACTGATTCATTTTCAGCAGTCATGCACACTCTTACACAAGCACACCAATTCATTTTCAACAGTCATGCACACTTACACAAGCACACAAACTGATTAATTTTCAGCAGTCATGCACACTCTTACACAAGCATAACGATTCATTTTCCATTGTCATGCACACTTACACAAGCACATATTCATTTTCAGCAGTCATATACACTCATACACTAGCACACAAACTGATTCATTTTCAGCAGTCATCTTTTAAAGCCCGTTTTTTAAAGTCATGCATTACAACAAAAATTTATTTTAATATCAAAATTTTTACAAAAAAACACAAACTGAACCAACAACAAATTTTTTCAAATCAGAATTACAAAAAAGATTTTTTAAAGGGATCACATTACCAAAAAAAAAACTTTCATTTTCCCCTCTGCCCTTCCCACAAATATTATTTTAACGTCTCCCTTTAACCAAAATTTCTTTTAATTGCACTCTTAACCCAAAACAAACTTTCATTTTCAAGTTCAACTTTACAAAAAAAAAAATTCTTTTAAATTCCCTCTTAAAACCAAATTTTTTTTTTAACTCATTTACCAAAAAAATATTATTTTAATATAATTTAAAAAAAAAATATTATTTTAGGTATGAATTTTAAAAAAAATATTATTTTAAATATAATTTAAAAGCAAAACGAATTTTTTTTTTTTTTTTTTTTTTTTTTTTTTTTTTTTTTTTTTTTTTTTTTTTTTTTTTTTTTTTTTTTTTTTTTTTTTTTTTTTTTTTTTTTTTTTTTTTTTTTTTTTTTTTTTTTTTTTTTTTTTTTTTTTTTTTTTTTTTTTTTTTTTTTTTTTTTTTTTTTTTTTTTTTTTTTTTTTTTTTTTTTTTTTTTTTTTTTTTTTTTTTTTTTTTTTTTTTTTTTTTTTTTTTTTTTTTTTTTTTTTTTTTTTTTTTTTTTTTTTTTTTTTTTTTTTTTTTTTTTTTTTTTTTTTTTTTTTTTTTTTTTTTTTTTTTTTTTTTTTTTTTTTTTTTTTTTTTTTTTTTTTTTTTTTTTTTTTTTTTTTTTTTTTTTTTTTTTTTTTTTTTTTTTTTTTTTTTTTTTTTTTTTTTTTTTTTTTTTTTTTTTTTTTTTTTTTTTTTTTTTTTTTTTTTTTTTTTTTTTTTTTTTTTTTTTTTTTTTTTTTTTTTTTTTTTTTTTTTTTTTTTTTTTTTTTTTTTTTTTTTTTTTTTTTTTTTTTTTTTTTTTTTTTTTTTTTTTTTTTTTTTTTTTTTTTTTTTTTTTTTTTTTTTTTTTTTTTTTTTTTTTTTTTTTTTTTTTTTTTTTTTTTTTTTTTTTTTTTTTTTTTTTTTTTTTTTTTTTTTTTTTTTTTTTTTTTTTTTTTTTTTTTTTTTTTTTTTTTTTTTTTTTTTTTTTTTTTTTTTTTTTTTTTTTTTTTTTTTTTTTTTTTTTTTTTTTTTTTTTTTTTTTTTTTTTTTTTTTTTTTTTTTTTTTTTTTTTTTTTTTTTTTTTTTTTTTTTTTTTTTTTTTTTTTTTTTTTTTTTTTTTTTTTTTTTTTTTTTTTTTTTTTTTTTTTTTTTTTTTTTTTTTTTTTTTTTTTTTTTTTTTTTTTTTTTTTTTTTTTTTTTTTTTTTTTTTTTTTTTTTTTTTTTTTTTTTTTTTTTTTTTTTTTTTTTTTTTTTTTTTTTTTTTTTTTTTTTTTTTTTTTTTTTTTTTTTTTTTTTTTTTTTTTTTTTTTTTTTTTTTTTTTTTTTTTTTTTTTTTTTTTTTTTTTTTTTTTTTTTTTTTTTTTTTTTTTTTTTTTTTTTTTTTTTTTTTTTTTTTTTTTTTTTTTTTTTTTTTTTTTTTTTTTTTTTTTTTTTTTTTTTTTTTTTTTTTTTTTTTTTTTTTTTTTTTTTTTTTTTTTTTTTTTTTTTTTTTTTTTTTTTTTTTTTTTTTTTTTTTTTTTTTTTTTTTTTTTTTTTTTTTTTTTTTTTTTTTTTTTTTTTTTTTTTTTTTTTTTTTTTTTTTTTTTTTTTTTTTTTTTTTTTTTTTTTTTTTTTTTTTTTTTTTTTTTTTTTTTTTTTTTTTTTTTTTTTTTTTTTTTTTTTTTTTTTTTTTTTTTATTTTTTATTTGTTTTTTTTTTTTTTTTTTTTTTAAAAAAAAAAAAAAAAAAAAAAAAAAAAAAAAAAAAAAAAAAAAAAAAAAAAAAAAAAAAAAAAAAAAAAAAAAAAAAAAAAAAAAAAAAAAAAAAAAAAAAAAAAAAAAAAAAAAAAAAAAAAAAAAAAAAAAAAAAAAAAAAAAAAAAAAAAAAAAAAAAAAAAAAAAAAAAAAAAAAAAAAAAAAAAAAAAAAAAAAAAAAAAAAAAAAAAAAAAAAAAAAAAAAAAAAAAAAAAAAAAAAAAAAAAAAAAAAAAAAAAAAAAAAAAAAAAAAAAAAAAAAAAAAAAAAAAAAAAAAAAAAAAAAAAAAAAAAAAAAAAAAAAAAAAAAAAAAAAAAAAAAAAAAAAAAAAAAAAAAAAAAAAAAAAAAAAAAAAAAAAAAAAAAAAAAAAAAAAAAAAAAAAAAAAAAAAAAAAAAAAAAAAAAAAAAAAAAAAAAAAAAAAAAAAAAAAAAAAAAAAAAAAAAAAAAAAAAAAAAAAAAAAAAAAAAAAAAAAAAAAAAAAAAAAAAAAAAAAAAAAAAAAAAAAAAAAAAAAAAAAAAAAAAAAAAAAAAAAAAAAAAAAAAAAAAAAAAAAAAAAAAAAAAAAAAAAAAAAAAAAAAAAAAAAAAAAAAAAAAAAAAAAAAAAAAAAAAAAAAAAAAAAAAAAAAAAAAAAAAAAAAAAAAAAAAAAAAAAAAAAAAAAAAAAAAAAAAAAAAAAAAAAAAAAAAAAAAAAAAAAAAAAAAAAAAAAAAAAAAAAAAAAAAAAAAAAAAAAAAAAAAAAAAAAAAAAAAAAAAAAAAAAAAAAAAAAAAAAAAAAAAAAAAAAAAAAAAAAAAAAAAAAAAAAAAAAAAAAAAAAAAAAAAAAAAAAAAAAAAAAAAAAAAAAAAAAAAAAAAAAAAAAAAAAAAAAAAAAAAAAAAAAAAAAAAAAAAAAAAAAAAAAAAAAAAAAAAAAAAAAAAAAAAAAAAAAAAAAAAAAAAAAAAAAAAAAAAAAAAAAAAAAAAAAAAAAAAAAAAAAAAAAAAAAAAAAAAAAAAAAAAAAAAAAAAAAAAAAAAAAAAAAAAAAAAAAAAAAAAAAAAAAAAAAAAAAAAAAAAAAAAAAAAAAAAAAAAAAAAAAAAAAAAAAAAAAAAAAAAAAAAAAAAAAAAAAAAAAAAAAAAAAAAAAAAAAAAAAAAAAAAAAAAAAAAAAAAAAAAAAAAAAAAAAAAAAAAAAAAAAAAAAAAAAAAAAAAAAAAAAAAAAAAAAAAAAAAAAAAAAAAAAAAAAAAAAAAAAAAAAAAAAAAAAAAAAAAAAAAAAAAAAAAAAAAAAAAAAAAAAAAAAAAAAAAAAAAAAAAAAAAAAAAAAAAAAAAAAAAAAAAAAAAAAAAAAAAAAAAAAAAAAAAAAAAAAAAAAAAAAAAAAAAAAAAAAAAAAAAAAAAAAAAAAAAAAAAAAAAAAAAAAAAAAAAAAAAAAAAAAAAAAAAAAAAAAAAAAAAAAAAAAAAAAAAAAAAAAAAAAAAAAAAAAAAAAAAAAAAAAAAAAAAAAAAAAAAAAAAAAAAAAAAAAAAAAAAAAAAAAAAAAAAAAAAAAAAAAAAAAAAAAAAAAAAAAAAAAAAAAAAAAAAAAAAAAAAAAAAAAAAAAAAAAAAAAAAAAAAAAAAAAAAAAAAAAAAAAAAAAAAAAAAAAAAAAAAAAAAAAAAAAAAAAAAAAAAAAAAAAAAAAAAAAAAAAAAAAAAAAAAAAAAAAAAAAAAAAAAAAAAAAAAAAAAAAAAAAAAAAAAAAAAAAAAAAAAAAAAAAAAAAAAAAAAAAAAAAAAAAAAAAAAAAAAAAAAAAAAAAAAAAACTGATTCATTTTCAACATTCATTCACACTCTTACACAAGCAAACAAACTGATTCATTTTCAACATTCATTCACACTCTTACACAAGCACACAAACTGATTCATTGTCAGCAGGCATGCACACTCTAACACAGGCACACAAACTGATTCATTTTCAACAGTCATGCACACTCTTACACAAGCACACAAATTGATTCATTTTCAGCAGTCATGCACACTCTTACACAAGCAAACAAACTGATTCATTTTCAGCAGTCATGTACTCTCTTACAGAAGCACACAAACTGATTCATTTTAAGCAGTCATGCACATTCACACAAGCACACCAATTCATTTTCATTAGTCATGCACACTTACACAAGCACACAAACTGATTCATTTTCAACAGTCATGTACACTCCTACAGAAGCACACAGACTGATTCATTTTAATCATTCATGCACACTCTTACAGAAGCACACAAACTGATTCATTTTCAACAGTCATGCACACTCTTAAGCAGACAAACTGATTCATTTTCTGCAGTCATGCACACTCTTACACAAGCACACAAACTGATTAATTTTCAGCAGTCATGCACACTCTTACACAAGCACACAAACTGATTAATTTTCAACAGTCATACTCTTACACAAGCACACAAACTGATTAATTTTAAGCAGTCATGCACACTCTTACAGAAACATGCAAACTGATTCATTTTCAGCAGTCATGCACACTCTTACACAAGCACACAAACTGATTCATTTTCAACAGTCATGCACACTCTTAAGCAGACAAACTGATTCATTTTCAGCAGTCATGCACACTCTTACACAAGCACACAAACTGATTAATTTTCAACAGTCATGCACACTCTTACACAAGCACACAAACATTCATTTTCAACAGTCATGCACACTCTAACACAAGCACACAAACTAATTCATTTTCAACAGTCTTGCACACTCTTATGCACACAAACTGATTTGTTTTCAGCAGTCATGCACACTCTTACACAAGCACACAAACTGATTCATTTTCAACAGTCATGCACAGTCTAACACAAGCACACAAACTGATTCATTTTCAACAGTTATGCACACTCTTAAGCACACAGACTTATTCATTTTCAGCAGTCATGCACACTCTTACACAAGCACACCGATTCATTTTCAACAGTCATGCACACTCCTACATTGGCACTCAAACTGATTCATTTTAAGCAGTCATGCACACTCTTACACAAGCACACAAACTGATTCATTTTCAGCAGTGATGCACACTCTAACACACGCACAGAAACTGATTCATTTTTCAGTAGTCATGCCCACTCTTACACAAGCACAAAAACTGATTCATTTTCAGCAGTCATGCACATTCTAACAGAGGCACACAAACTGATTTATTTTCAACAGTCATGCACACTCATACACAGGCACACAAAATGATTCATTTTCAACAGTCATGCACAGTCTTACACAAGCACACAAACTGATTCATTTTAAGCAGTTATGCACACTCGTACACAAGCACACAAACTGATTCATTTTCAGCAGTCATGCACACTCTTAAGCACACAAACTGATTAATTTCAGCAGTCATGCACACTCTAACACAAGCACACAAACTGATTCATTTTCAACAGTCATGCACACTCTAACACAAGCACACAAACTGATTCATTTTCAGCAGTCATGCACACTCTTAAGCACACAAACTGATTCATTTTCAGCAGTCATGCACACTGTTACACAAGCACAACAAATCATTTTTCAACAGTCATTCACACTTACACAAGCACACAAACTGATTCATTTTCAGCAGTCATGCACACTCTTACACAAGCACACTGATTCATTTTCAACAGTCATGCACACTCCTACATTGGCACACAAACTGATTCATTTTAAGCAGTCATGCACACTCTTACACAAGCACACAAACTAATTCATTTTCAACAGTCATGCACACTCTAACACAAGCACACAAACTAATTCATTTTCAACAGTCATGCACACTCTTAAGCACACAAACTGATTCATTTTCAGCAGTCATGCACACTCTTACACAAGCACAACAAATCATTTTCAACAGTCATGCACACTCTTACACAAGCACACAAACTGATTCATTTTCAACAGTCATGCACACTCCTACATTGGCACTCAAACTGATTCAATTTAAGCAGTCATGCACACTCTTACACAAGCACACGAACAGATTCATTTTCAGCAGTGATGCACAGTCTAACACACGCACACAAACTGATTCATTTTCAGTAGTCATGCACAGTCTTACACAAGCAGACAAACTGATTCATTTTCAGCAGTCATGCAAACTCTTACACAAGCACACAAACTGATTTATTTTCAGCAGTCATGCACACATTTGCACAAGCACACAAACTGATTAATTTTCAACAGTCATGCACAGTCTTACACTAGCACACAAACTGATTCATTTTAAGCAGTTATGCACACTCTTACACAAGCACACAAACTGATTCATTTCCAGCAGACATGCACTCTCTTACACAAGCACTCAAACTGATTCATTTTCAGCAGTCATGCACACTCTAACACAAGCACACAAACTGATTCATTTTCAGCAGTCATGCACACTCAAGCACACAAACTGATTCATTTTCAGCAGTCATGCACACTCAAGCACAACAAATCATTTTTCAACAGTCATGCACACTTACACAAGCACACAAACTGATTCATTTTCAACAGTCATGCACACTTACACAAGCACACAAACTGATTCATTTTCAACAGTCATGCACACTCTTACACAAGCACACTGATTCATTTTCAACAGTCATGCACACTCCTACATTGGCACACAAACTGATTCATTTTAAGCAGTCATGCACACTCTTACACAAGCACACAAACTAATTCATTTTCAACAGTCATGCACACTCTTAAGCACACAAACTGATTCATTTTCAGCAGTCATGAACACTCTAACACAAGCACACAAACTGATTCATTTTCAGCAGTCATGCACACTCTTACACAAGCATACAAACTGATTAATTTTCAACAGTCACGCACACTTACACAAGCACACAAACTAATTCATTTTCAACAGTCATGCACACTCCTTCATTGGCACACAAACTGATTCATTTTAAGCAGTCATGCACACTCTTACACAAGCACACAATCTGATTAATTTTCAGCAGTCATGGACACTCTTTCACAACCAGACAAACTGATTCATTTTCAACTGTCATGCACACTCATACACAAGCACACAAAATTATTCATTTTTAACAGTCATGCACACTTTTACACAAGCAGACAAAATTATTAATTTTCAACAGTCATACTCTTACACAAGCACACAAACTGATTCATTTTATGCAGTCATGCACACTCTTACAGAAACATGCAAACTGATTTATTTTCAGCAGTCATGCACACTCTTTCACAAGCACACAAACTGATTAATTTTCAACAGATACACGCACACTTTTACACACACGCACAAACTAATTCATTTTCAACAGTCATGCACACTCTTAAGCACACAAACCAATTCATTTTCAGCAGTCATGCACACTCTTACACAAGCACAATGAATCATTTTCAACCGTCATGCACACTTACACAAGCACACAAACTGATTCATTTTCAACAGTCATGCACACTCATACACAAGCACACAAACTGATTCATTTTCAGCATTCATGCACATTCTTTCACAAGCACACCGATTCATTTTCAACAGTCATGCACACTCCTACACAAGTACACAAACTGATTCATTTTCTGCAGTCATGCACACTCTTACACAATCACACTGATTCATTTTCAACAGTCATTCACACTCTTACACAAGCAAACAAACTGATTAATTTTAAGCAGTCATGCACACTCTTACGCAAGCACACAAACTGATTCATTTTCGTCTGTCATGCCCACTCTTACACAAGCACACAAACTGATTCATTTTCAGCAGTTATGCACACTCTAACACTCGCACACAAACTGATTCATTTTCAATAGTCACGCACACTCTTACAGAAGCACACAAACTGGTTAATTTTAAACAGTCATGCACACTCTTAAGCACACAAATTGATTCATTTTCAGCAGTCATGCACACTCTTACACAAGCAAACAAACTGATTCATTTTCAGCAGTCATGCACACTCTTACACAAGCACACCAATTCATTTTCATCAGTCATGCACACTTACACAAGCACACAAACTGATTAATTTTCAGCAGTCATGCAAACTCGTACACAAGCACACAGATTCATTTGCAACTGTCATGCACACTCCTACACAAGCACACAGACTGATCCATTTTAAGCAGTCATGCACAATCTTACAGAAGCACACAAACTGATTCATTTTCAGTAGTCATGCACACTCTTACACAAGCACACAAACTGATTTTTCAGCAGTCATGCACACTTTAACACAAGCACACAAACAGATTCATTTTCAACAGTCATGCACACTCATACACAAGCACAAACTGATTCATTTTCAGCAGTCATGCACACTCTTACACAAGCACACAGATTCATTTTCAACAGTCATGCACACTCCTACATTGGCACACAAACTGATTCATTTTAAGCAGTCATGCACACTCTTACACAAGCACACAATCTTTTTCATTTTCAGCAGTCATGCACACTCTTTCACAACCACACAAACTGATTGATTTTCAACTGCCATGCACACTCATACACAAGCACACAAAATTATTAATTTTTAACAGTCATGCACACTTTTACACAAGCAGAGAAAATGATTAATTTTCAACAGTCATACTCTTACACAAGCACACAAACTGATTCATTTTAAGCAGTCATGCACACTCTTACAGAAACATGCAAACTGATTTATTTTCAGCAGTCATGCACACTCTTACACAAGCACACAAACTGATTAATTTTCAACAGTCATGCACACTTTTAAGCACACAAACTGATTTGTTTTCAGCAGTCATGCACACTCTTACACAAGCACACAAACTGATTCATTTTCAACAGTCATGCACACTCTTAAGCACACAAACTGATTTGTTTTCAGCAGTCATGCACACTCTTACACAAGCACACAAACTGATTAATTTTCAACAGTCATGCACACTCTAACACAAGCACACAAACTGATTCATTTTCAACAGTTGTGCACATTTCTCCATTGGCACTCAAACTGATTCATTTTAAGCAGTCATGCACACTCTTACACAAGCACACAAACTGATTCATTTTCAGCAGTGATGCACAGTCTTACACAAGCAAACTGATTTATTTTCAGCAGTCATGGAGACATTTGCACAAGCACACAAAATGATTTATTTTCAACAGTCATGCACATTCTAACAGAGGCACATAAATTGATTTATTTTCAACAGTTCATGCACACTCATTCAAAGGCACATCAAATTATTCATTTGCAACAGTCATGCACACTCTTACACAAGCACACAAAATGATTCATTTTCAACAGTCATGCACACTCTAACACAGGCACACAAACTGATTCATTTTCACCAGTCATGCACACTCTTACACAAGCACACAAACTGATTAATTTCCAACAGTCTTGCACACTCTTACACACACACACAAACTGATTAATTTTCAAAAGTCATGCACACTCTTAAGCACACAGTCTGATTCATTTTCAGCAGTCATGCACACTCTTACAAAAGAACACAAACTGATTCATTTTCAGCAGTCATGCACACTCTTACACAAGCACACCGATTCAGTTTCAACAGTCATGCACACTCTTATTCAAGCACACAAATGGATTCATTTTCAGTCTTCATCTTTATTTTCCTTCTGTTAATTCAGGTAGTCAGTCCTGTTCAGGTAAGTCTCTTGTTTGTCTTAATGAGTCCATAGCAGGATTGACAAGAGCTATAAACTTTTAATCATATATAATACAAATTTAACACAAATAAACTACAGCAAACTGAAAAAACAGAGCTACAGATTATCATTTATACTGAAGTCAGATTTATACCAGATTTAATTATAGTGATTTCTTTTTAGTGTATCACAGTAGTGATCTAAGCACAGATCTTTCTCAAAAATCCATCCATCCTGCTTTCTTCTTTCCCTCATCAAAAATATGTATTACGTGAGCACCGTCTTTTTCTCTATTAGATTCCCACTTTCTAGTTAATACTTTTTAGTCACTATCATTATCAAATTTACTAAGACTTGTTCATTAACTCTAAGTTTTTTCAGAACTTAGAAACATTAGTGATTTAATAGGCATCTCTGTCTTTCCAAGAAATTTTCTGCTGTCTTTAAACTTCAATTTATGTGTATTAAGCCTCTGATTGGACCAAATATATATATATATATATATATATATATATATATATATATATATATATATATATATATATATATATATATATGTGTGTGTGTGTGTGTGTGTGTGTGTGTGTGTGTGTGTATATATGTATATATATATATATATATATATATATATATATATATATATATATATATATATATATATATATATATATATATATATATATATATATATATATATATATATATATATGTTTACTATCATTTTCACGAATTACATGCTTTCGGCAGTTATGCTACCAAAAATCACAATGTCGTTTAGAAAATGAATAGTGGTTTGGATAGTCGAACATACTTATAGAAATGCATGACTATATGTATGAGATCGCAGTACAGTGGCGATTGGAAGTTCATCCATATCCCCACTGTAGGGCGATCTCAGAGTTGGAATAAATTAGTAGCAGGGGGTGTGGGGTTGTAGGGGGCTTGCCCCCCTGCAAAAACGTGATATGTTGTATAGGAGTTTGATTTACATCAGCTCCTATATGGCTATCACATCACATTTTCTGCGACAATGTCGACTCAAATGTTTCGATCATTTGGGGTGACATTGTGTACACTCAAAATTTTCATTTTGGTTTAATTTTTCTTTATTTTGAATGGCAAATGTTTTGCCATTCGAACTAATGATAATAAACCTATATATATATATATATATATATATATATATATATATATATATATATATGTATGTATATATATTCCCATGTCCCATAAGCCCCTCTGTTATCAGCTTCACTAAGGCAAAAGTTTATGTGAACAATTTCACACAAACATTCAGAACTTCCTTCATTTAGTGCATATTTTGTCATCTGACATAAGTATTTCCACCTTTTATAACCGTTGGACCTGGGCAGGAGGCATTGTATGATCCCTCAATCTTGATTTGATTTTAGCTGCATTCCAGTTTATCTTTCATAAATGTGACAATGTCTGCCCCTTCTTTCGAACTGCATTCATACAGATATTATTTCTCTACATTCTGCTTTTTTATTAACCAGTTTGCTTGGCTTCTAATATTTCTAACTTTACCTCTAAAGTAACAAATGGCTTCTTCGAGGCCTTATTTTCCTTTTGGAAGTTCAAGATGGTGTCCAAATGATTGTTTACTATCTCATCAGTTTTATAATTTTCTTTTAAATTTTTGCCTGTGAAATCAACCACTCCATTGCTGTCCTTTTGGATTTCAAAGAGAATTGTCTCTTACAATACTTTTGTTATCAGTAAACTGAAGTACACCCTAGCTATAAGTGAGGGCAGCTACTTCTTTCTCTCCATCTGACATGTTAACTAATGCTTATGACATTTTATTTGTGTTTAGTCTTGTAGATCAGAGTGTATGTGCTGTATCTTTCAGAAGCTTGTCAAGGACTGAACATGCACATATAAATAACGGGCAAGTGTTATTCCCAGCGCCATTGTGCAGCCAGAGAGTGAGCATGTATGATTGCAGTAGTTAGTTTGTATATAAGTTACTTAAGTTAAAGTCAGTAAATGTCAAGCGTGATGTGTTTGTATAAAATAAAGCTGCCTGAACAGAACCCACAAAGACTCTTTTATTGTGTTCAAAGCAAGAGAGCGACATGGTGTTAGAACCAAGATCACAGAGAATAATATTTGGAGCAGTGAGGTGCAGAGATGACAGTGAAGGTAAACGAAGAGAAATGAACACAAAAAATATCCAGAAAAGAGTCAAACATAATGGGAATCCGCACCAACTGCTTATTTTATAAAAAAGATAAAATGGAACATTACTGGGGCACGGATTATTAAGCAAGCGGGAGGCACAAAAGGTTTATTAACCAAGCAAAATGTTTAGAATTAAGATATTTGATGAAACGATTATCAGAGAAGCAAAATGAGAAGCAAAAACAAGCATCTTTAAAGGCAAAATGAGTATATTTAAGGCAAAACAGGCATGTTTAGAGTAAAATGAGCACAAGAGAAATACAGTGGGCATGAAATGAGATTAAACAAGAAAAAACAATATAATAAGGCCAAAAAGGGCACGTTAAGCATAAATAAAGAAGGCAACTGAATGTTTTTTGGCAAAGTTCTGTGTTTTGGCATAACTACGGCTTTATATTGTATCAAGGGCATAACTAGAGTTATTCTAAGTATCTCAAAGTTTGTAAAAGTGCTTATAGTGTCTTCTTATTACTGTGTCTGCGTTTTTTTTTTGTTCAAACAATTTTTATTAATTTCCAGATAACAATAAATATAATACATTTAACTAATGAACAACCTATTATAACAAACTATATACAGTATTTACATATGGCCTAAATGAAAGGAAAAGCAATCAAAAAATGTTTTTTTCTTCTTTTTTTTCTTTTTCCTTTTTTTATTACGCATTGATAAACATTTTTATTTCACTTTCACCTAAATCAAAGAGATTGTGGAAGAATTTAGTGTTTCAATAAAAGTAAGAATTTTTCCAAGGGTTGTTAGTCCATTGTTTTGGAAAGGATCTTGTTTCCTTGACTTTTATTTCCAGAAGCGCTGTTTCTTCCAATAAAATTAAAAATTCTTCTACGCTAGGTTCTGAGGAGGATTTCCATTTTTCTTGTAATACACTTTCTAGCAACTGCTAGTAGGGTCCAAAGGAGATATAAATTATTTTTATTAATTGCATTTATTTCATTAATATTCAAGGAAATTAAAGACTTAGCTAATACAAATGTATCTGTGAATACAGCTTGAAGGAAATTACCAGTCTCCTCCCAATGTTTTTTGATTTTGATGCAATCATAAATTATGTAATTCCAACCAGTTTCACAACTTAAAGAACATCTCCAGCATATAATATTTCTTGAAGAGTTATTTTAGCTATCTTATTAGGAGTATAAAAAGCTCTATGCAGGAATTTCCAAGTGAAAATTTTCCAGACTTGTAAATTAGAAGTTAATTTGATAGAATACAGTTAAGTTAGTTTTACTTTCAATTGACAAATTAATTGTATGTCTTTTAGTGATAAAATTACAGAAATTTTGTTTAGGATTAACTTTATAATTTATTAGAATTTTGTATAATTTTGATGTTAAATTTGTCCAATTATAATTATTATATAACATTTCCTGCACATAAAATATTAGTTTAGGTTCAGTTTTAAAGGAAAAGCTATTAATTAATCTGCATAGTTCTTGAGCATAAGATAAAATACTTTGAAGTATAAGCCAATGTGTGTTTGGAATATCGAAAGTGCTTTTTATTTCTTGTATGCCTAGTACTCTGTGCATGTATTTTGAATAGTTATTT
This sequence comes from Protopterus annectens, assembly GCF_019279795.1. NCBI lineage: Eukaryota > Metazoa > Chordata > Ceratodontiformes > Protopteridae > Protopterus > Protopterus annectens. Next base: position 1,300,969,012 of record NC_056746.1, on the reverse strand, counting down.
GTGTGCAAAGTGCAACTATTTCATGAAGTACAGTCAAAGTATAGCCATTTCAAAAAGTTTCTTGTGCTGGGTCTGTCTATTCACAAAGTGCCACCATTACAGAGTGTTTCTTGCACTGTAAAGAATTCCCTAGCAAGGTACTACCATTTTTGGGAAATTTCAATGTGCTGTGTACAGTTTATTCACAAAGTGCAATTACTTTGAAATGCTATTGACTCTGAGTTTCTGTTGCCAGTTCATTTGCATCGTACAGTTATTTGAAATGTTTCTTACACTGATGAGAGGTGATTTCTTGCAGTACAGTAATTTCAAGAGTATTACAGTGCCTGAGAGACTTATTTCATAAAGTTCAGTTATACAGAGGCTTGTTGTGCTATTGGGAAAAGTTATAAGTATTGGCATACATTTCTGGCATATGTGTATGTATATGTGTTCGTGCCTGTTTGCAAACCCTTCACTGGTATATGTTAATATGGCAGATATATTTTAAAACCCTTACCACTTGTATTTGATCAGAATATTTATTTGTTTATTTTATTTATTTTACATTTGTTGACCAGGAGTGTTTGACTGGACAGAAACCCTTTTTCAGCAGAGGCCCGGGGAGAAAAGCTCCAAATTTTACAAACAATTTTAAAATTCCAAGAAATTTAAGAAAATGTGCAATAATACAATAATGCTTAAAAGTCTAAAGAAACAACATCAGTACTAAGTTAGAAATAGAGTTATAAATGCATAGGAAGTTACATGAAAAGCATAGGTAATTGGTTATTTAGGCTAGATAAAAGTGCTTCAGGGAGCGAAACTCCAACCAAACAAGAGTAAAGAAGCACCAGCATCCATAACGAATGGTCAAACGCCAAAAAATTTATTGCATCCAACACAGATAGTGGATTACTTGGGAGCTGTGTTTGTGTTGGATACAATACATTTTTTTGGCATTTGACCACTTGTTACGGCTGCTGGTGCTTCTTTACTCTTATTTAGGCTAGATGTTATGTAAACATATGAACTGTACAGTGTCTTGGAAGGTGAATACATAGAAGGAATGTAAAGGAAAGTGTAGAGGTGAATAAAGGAAAAAGAATGGAGTAATTTGTAAAGGATAGAGGATGATTCTACAAGTGCAACAGTAATGACAGAGGAGAAAGAAAGTATATTAGATGGATATATTCAGGAAGGGTGAGAACAGTGGCAGGTCCATTGCAGTTTAAAGTACTCTTTTGAGGCTTATTTAAATTGTTTAGGATGTATAAGAGTTCTGATTTCAAGAGGGAGTTTGTTCCATGGTATGGAGGGGCAGTAGCTATATATGTTGCACCCAGAGTTTGACTTGGGTTTATAGATACATAATAGATCTTGGGTCAAACTCTGGCGATGTCCTGTAGGGGAATAGTGGGAGATGAGGGAGCATAGCGCAGGACAGAATGCTGCTTGGTATAGTATGGAGTGTATGATTTGTAGCTGAGAGTGGAAAAGCAAGTGAGGTAATTCAAGCCAATTTAAGTATTTTAGGGAGAGACAGTGGTGGGATTTATAGGTTTGTTGAGCTGCAAATCTAGCTATCTTATTGTAGGTTGACTCAAGCTTAGTAAGTAGGGAGGAGTTAAAATTAGTGAGAATTTGGGAGCAGTAGGTTAAGCAGCGTAGAATGTAAGCATGTGTCAGAGTAATCCTAGCTTCTGAGGTGAGAAACTTTTTCTTTCTATACAAAAGTCCTAGTTTCTGATAGGTTTTCTGGAAACAATTATTTATGTGAAGGTTGAATTTTAGCTGATCGTGAATGGTAACCCCAAGAAGTTTTGTGCTGGATTCAACTTCAATAGGGGTATTGTTAAGGGACATTATGGAGAAGGAAGATTTGATGTGCTTGACTCTTTAGGGGAGAAAGAGTAGCAGCAGTAATACTGCAGAGAACTGGAGAATATTTGCGCAACAGTATGATATTTTTATACAAGCAGCTTATCCAGACAAAGTTACGTGCACCAGGGCATTCATTTTGCTAAACCTAGCTGGATCAGAGACCATAGAAAGAGTGTTCATTTCTTTATGCACCAGCAGTATATGACGGAGAAGGTAAAAATCACCATATTGTTGTACAGCTTGAATCAAGGGAAGACCCTGAGTGTTTGAAGCGCAAATTTAGAGAAATGTGTAATCCCCCAGACAAATATTACATTAGAGAGGCATTTGTTTTACACAAGAGATTAGAAATTAGGGGAAACATTTGCAGCTTATATAACTGACCTGAGAAACAAAGCTAAAATGTGTTGGTTTGGTGACTTAAAAGATGAGTTAATAAAGGACAGGCTCGTGTGTGATATTAATAGTGGTGCTGTGAGAAAGATTTTGTTTTGTGATAGTGATTTAACACTGCTTACAATCATTGAGATTTGTCAAATCTGTGAAGTGACAGAAAAACACACAAATATGCCTGCAAGTGACAAGAGGATGGTTTCAGTAGGCTCCAGAGTAAATGCAGATAGCAGGCAACACGTGGAAAACAGAAATAGGCTTACTGAGCACATGGCAACCACAGCCCCTGCTGGCTCACCAGGGAAACCATGTAGTTTTCCAGCAAGTTCTAAGACTAGTTTAGTTAGAGGAACATGTTCCTCAGTGCAGTACAAGCATGAATCAGAAAAATCCAAGTCGAACTTTATTGTTAACTGTCGCAATCATGAGTCTAAAAGACAGAAATGCTTAGCATTTGGTCAGCAATGTGACAGGTGTAAAAAATGGAACCATTTCCAAGAAGTTTTCAAATCAGGTAAACCTCACACAGTTGTAAAGAAGGGTCACACAAAAAAGCAAGTTGATCAAGTAAAGATGCAGCAGTCAGCTTTCTGTGTGTATGGTGTTTCAGTAATTGGTGAAAGAGTTGATGCAGTGAATTTACTGGCAAAGAGCGAAGTGTTTTGTACTGTCCAGATTAATGGTAAATCCACAGAGCTTAACGCAGACACTGGTTCAAACTGTAATGTTATATGAGCAGACACGTTTGCTAAAGTGAGAACTAACTCGATGTAACCAGTAGTGCGAAACTTGTTGCCTACGGAGGTGAAGAAAATCAAACTGAAGGCTCAGTGACGTTTTCATGTTATTTGGCCAAGAACTGTTACAGCTTGTTAGTCGATGTAGCCAGAAATCTAGTACAGCCATTATTGGGTCTTAAAAACAGTTTGAGAATGAATCTGCTTTCTTTTACCAAAGAAGTTCACCACATAAGTGCATCTCCTAGTTCCAATTTTTCTGAAGCCATTTTCTCAGAGTATGCTGATGTTTTCGAAGACAAGTTGGGCAAACTTCCAGCTGTGCATTTCATGAAGTTAGACCCAGAGGTCACTCCAGTAGTCAGACCAGCAAGAAGAATTCCAATAGCTATGCAGGACAAAGTCAAGGCTCAGTTGGATAAAATGGTATGGCAAGGTGTAACTTGTCCTGGGGTCTATATTAGAACATCGAAGTTTCAAAACTTCAAATGTTTTAATATCAACCCCTATTAAGCGAACACTTACAATTTTTTCCTAGGGAAAAAATTTGCTGTTCCAAAGCACATACACACAACACAAGCACACCAAACAAATAGTAATCCACACACATACACCTCAAATCTTACATCTAACCCTGCACTAAACTGTACATACACCACTAACTATCCACTTACCTTACCCCAAACCCTAACCCTAAGGTCCGTCACTATCGCACACTCACCTCACCCACGCCCTAACCCTAACTCACCTACCCCGCCCTAACCCTCACATCCACACAATTGCACACTTACCTGACCCGCGCCCTAATGCTAACTCACCTAACCCACACTAACCCTCACATCCACACAATCGCATACATACCTAACCCGCGCCCTAACCCTAACTCACCTAACCCGCGCCCAATTGCACACTTACCTGAACCCGACCCGTAACTTTCCACCACAGCGCTGAAAATAGCGAAGCAACAGAAACGGACAACCAAATTCTTTCCCTAGGAAAAAATTTGGTTTTCTGTAGCTTCACTTTTTTCAACGTTCACTAAATAGGGGTCGATTATAGAACATTTGAAGTTTTGAAACTTCGATGTTCTAATATAGACCCCTTGTCCCGTTACAGAACCAACTGAATGGGTGTCGTCTATGGTAGCAGCTCACAAAAAAGGCTCAGACAAAATTAGAATATGTATCAACCCAAGAGATTTGAACAAAGCATTGAAGAGGCTGCATCATCCAATGAGCACAGTCGAAGAGGTTGCAGCCCTAATACTGGATGCCACTGTTTTTTCTGTCTTGGATGCAAAAAGTTCATTTTGGCAAGTGGTGCTTGATTGCAAATCTTCATTGCTAACCACTTTTAGTACCCCATTTGTCAGCTACAGATTCCTAAGGATGCCATTCGAAATAAATTCTGCAAGTGAAGTTTTTTCCTGCGTGCAATGGAACAAATTTTTTTGGGTTATCCTTGTCCCATAATAGTAGATGATTTATTGGTTGGAGGCAATGGTGAAGCAGAGCATGACAGAAACCTAAAGAGAGTTCTAGACAGAGCATGTGAAGTAAACTTGAAGCTCAGTCTTCTGAAGTGCAAATTCAGACTAGCAGAAGTTACATATGTAGGTCACTTATTTACCAGTACTGGCTTGAGACCAGACCTGACCAAACAAGCAGCTATTCTTGAGATGTCAGCACCAATGTTCAAGCTTTACTGCATTTCTTAGGCATGGTCAACTATTTAGGCAAATTTATACCAGACTTCAGTGAGTTGACAGAACCTTTAAGAGAGGAAACATGCAAAAATGTTGCATGGTCATGATTAGAACAGCACTAGAAGGCATTTGAAGACCTTAGGCAGAAGGTTGCCACCCACCTACATTAAGATACTATGATGTAAATAAGCCAGTCACCCTTTCCTGTGATTCTTCAAAATTTGGTATTGGCGCAATTATACTTCAAGAGGGCAGACCAGCCTATGAATCTAGGACACTTACTCAAACTGAGATGCAGTATGCTCAAATCGAGAAAGAACTTTTGGCAATAGTATTTGCATGTTCAAAGTTTCATGATTATACAGTATTTATGGTTGAGCTATTCAGACTGAAAGTGATCACCAACCTCTAGTCACTATTTTAAAGAAGCCTATGCATTCAGCTCCAGTAAGATTACAAAGAATGATACTCAAATTGCAAAAGTACAACTACTCTATCTGGCCGATACCTTAATCAGATCACCCAGAAATACGACAGAACAGCTTGATGCAGAGAATTTTGACATGATGGCAGTGTATAATTTCTCTCCCACCAAACTTGATGAGCTGAGAGATCATACAAACACCGATCCAATTTTGCAAAAGCTCAATCATTACATTAATGTTGGTTGGCAGTCAAAGCCACCTGAAGTGCAAACCTATTTTCCTTACAGAGATGAAATGTTGATGGAAGATTGCATTATTTTCAAAGGTCCTAAAATTTTTGTTCCTGCTTCCTTACAACATGAATACATCCAGATTTTACATCATGGTCATCCAGGTTCCACATCCACTAAGAGAAAATTAGTATTTTGGCTTTCATTACAAAAATACATTGATAAAGTGCTTTCTTCTTGTTCGGGATGCAGTAGTACTAGACCACACTTGCAAAGAGAACCACTTCAGCTAAGTCAAGTACCTGAACTACCTTGGTCAACAGTAGTCACTGATATCTTCGAGTGGAACAATCAGCACTACTTAGTATTGGTAGACTCTTATTCGAATTGGTTTGAGATTGACTTACTACCTAACCTAACATCCACTACTGTTATTAATAAGCTGAAACAGCATTTCTCAGTCCATGGCACTCAATTTACTAGTCAGTTGTTTCAGAAATTTGCAAGAGAAAGGGACTTTGTACATGTTACTAGCATTCCTAAATATCCACAGTCAAATGGACTGGCAGAACGTGCAGTGTAGAGTACAAAGCAAGTACCTCAAAAGTCAAAGCTTGATAATACCAATGCCTTTTTGAAATTACGTAATCTCAGAAACATAGCCTGTGATGATATTCTTGTCTCACCTGCTCAAACACTTCTATCCAGGCAAACCAGAATGACACTACCTATTAGTTTCAGTTTATTGAGGCCTAAAGCTTAGAACAACAAAATCATCAAGGCTCAATTATTCAAGAAGCATTCTATCCAGAAGTCCAGTTATGATAAATCGAGCAGATTCTTCATCCATTGAGGGAAGAAGAGACAGTGAGAATACAAATGGTAAAAGGTTTTGACCGGATTGGTCAAGTTACAGGTGTGTAATCCGAGGGTGTGGACTACAGGAGAAATTGCAGACATCTTCTTCCTGTACCAAAATCAGCATTGCAGCATTGTTCCTGTGATACAGACTCTAGAGCTCAGAGCGAGCCAAACATTGTTTCCATCCCAGAGTGTGTTCCAACCTCTAATTCCATTCCTGATGATGTTCTAAATACTCCCAAAATTGAACATTCTGTAGAGGAAGCTCCAGTTGCTAAACCAAATTCCCAGTTTTATGTCACACGATATGGTCAAATATCCAGGCCCAGTGTGAAATACACAGCAACATGGACTTAACTGCATATATGTACCTAGTGTTGTATAAATGCATGACAAAGAACTACTTGTGATATCTGCATGCCAAATAGATTCATAACGTTACATGATCTATTTATCAAAGAGGGAGAAGTTAGATCAGAGTGTATGTACAGTGCCTTTAAGAAGCATATCAAGGACTGAGCATGCACATATAAATACCAGGAACGTGCTATTCCCAGTGCCATTTTGAGAGTCAGCCAGAGAGTGAGCATGTATGATTGCAGTAGTTAGTTTGTATATAAACTAAGATACCTTGTTTTTTTTTACTTTTTTAGTTTGTATATAAGTTACTTAGGTTAAAGTCAGTAAACTTCTGTCATGATGTATTTGTATATAATAAAGCTGTTTGAACAGAAACCACGAAGACTCTTCTATTGTGTCCAAAGTAGGAGAGAGACAAGTCTCTTCCAGCTGAGGCTTCAGGAGACACAAGTCTCTTCCAGCTGAGGCTTCAGGCCTCACAACAGCCCCCCCCCCCCATTATTTCCAAGTAACTCCACCATACCAAGCATTATTGCTTATGTGTTTTCCTTCTGTCCTAACTAAAATGTGAATTTACAGCATATAGTCTTCAGTATTTTTCTTATCTCCTAAGTTCATACTGGTTCTATCATTCAAGAACAAGGTTCATTTTTCCATTTGGTCAGTTTTCGGTGTTTTCAGGTTTTGTTGCACTTACACATCCACACACACACTACACTTACATACATATACTCAAAATGTATTTGTTTCTGAAATAGATGTTTCGCATTTCTAAGCATCTGAGCTGTTGAGTAAGTGTTTTTTTTTCTCACAATGGTGTTTTTAAAGTTTTTTTTTTAACCAGTTGGAAAGAAACAATGTTCTCTCTTTAACATTTCTAAAGATAAGTGGAATTAAAGCACTGAATCTCTCTCTCTCTCTCTCTTTCGGCTTTTCCCGGTTAGGGGTCACCGCAGCGGATTACCTTGTCTGCTCATGATTGGCAGTGGAGTTTTTATGGTGTTGAGTTGCCAGCCCAGCGCCCAACCTTCCACAGAAGGCAACTAAGCATTGAATCTAACAACTATAATTTATTATCTCCTAATGAAAGGCTTCTCTTGGTGTGAAAGCTCAGGTAACTGCACAACATATGTTGGTCCAGTAAACAGCATCACATAGCTTGCTGCACCTTTCAGGAAAAGTGATCATCGAAAGACAAAGTAATGCCTGTCTCTCTTTTTGTAAGGATACTAAGCTCGGGTTATCCAGAGCTCTCTAATGAGAGGGTATGTAAATGTTCCTCTACAATGACTGAGCACCAAAACTCCAAGCAAAGGTCAACTTGAGTCAGCATTCCATAGCAGATGTAGAACAAACCTGAATGATCACAGAAGTGACAGCATGTTAACAAAGCACACACACATCTCTCTCTCTCTCTGTATATATATATATATATATATATATATATATATATATATATATATATATATATATATATATATATATATATATTCATGTATGTGCAAATAATATGCACACATTCATATGCATATACACACATGTACATATGCTTATCCTTATATTACTTGTCTTTTTCTGGAGCTTAGAGCTACCCTTTCATTCAAATATGTTTTCCTTTGTGATAGCAATCTTCTTTGTTTTTAGACATTTTAAATACTGTATTTCTTATAGGAGCTGTTTTCTGACTAGTGCACTGATACAATAAGTGTATAAATTGTCCAATTCTGATTTCAGAGAAGCACAGTATTTAACACAGAAATAAAGTACTGAATGTCAGAAAAGACAAACCCACCTCCATAGACAATACCAGAAACAAAAAACTAAGGGTAATGCTACTCAACGCCGGAAGTCCAAACCTCAAGATGCACGCACTCGAGGCACTCCTCAGTATGGAGAAAATAGATATCTGTGCAGTAACAGAAACCTGGTTCAAGGCCCCAGAGAGCACCCCAGCACTACCAGGATTCAACATATACCATTCTTTTTGGCCCCAGAACTCGGACTGAAATACTAAAGGCGGGGGAGTATCCATTTTCATCAAGGATACACACACCTCCAGGTTAGTGGCACTGCAAGAGGCAGTGGAAACCATCCATGTGCAACTAACAGTAGGTAAAACTGCTTTTCAGTTTATAGCCTGCTACAGATCACCCACCTTGTCTCAGGACCCCCACTCAGCATTCCTGAGAACACTGGAGAATATGAAGGTCTCACCAAACACCATGATATTGGGGGATTTCAACTACCCAAACATTGACTGGGAAAACTACTCAAGTCCCAACTCTTTCGCCCAATGGTTCCTGGAGTTTATAAACTCAAATGCCATGGAACAACTGGTCACCACTCCCACAAGAGGGGACAACATATTGGACTTCATCATCACCAACATGGGGGCTCAATGTTCCACACCAGAGGTAAAGCCCTCGTTGGTAAGATCAGACCATAAACTAATCACAATGGACATCCACATCCCGACCCCACCCCCAGCCAAGGAACCACTGTGAAAAATTTCTCAAAAGCAAACTTCACACTTCTCAAGACCTAGGTGAAAAGTTTCAAAGCCCCTGGGCTAATGGAAAATGCTACCCAAACCACAGAATCCTTTACAAATGCACTTTATGAGCACCTACAGGAATGCATGGATTGTGCCATCCCAAGTAAAACCAAGACTCTCTCCTCCAAAAACAGGAGACCAGTCTGGTGGACCCTGGCCATAAATCAGAAGAAGGAGACTATTACATGATAAGGCAAAATCCCAAAAAGGGAAGGCATCCCTGATTAGTACTAGCAAGAAACGTTGATCCCTCATAAAATCATCAAAGGCTAGCTTTGAAAGAAGAATCGCCAAAGACTCTAAAGATAATCACAATGTGTTCTTTAGCTACGTCAAGAATCTGGGTGGCAACTCTCAGATCTGCTCTGAGCTGGTGCAAAATGGCCCAAAATACACTGAACCCACTGACATTGCCAACATCCTGGTGGACAGGTCCAGTGCAAACTTTACCCCCCCACAAAAGGGCCAGTTTATATCCTGGAAGAATGCAGTCCCCCAGACATCACAGACACACAGGTGAAAGCAGCCCTCTCCAAAGTAAAAAACACAGCATCAATGGGACTGGATGGTATCCTGGGCTGCGTCTTACATGAGCTCCAAAATGAACTAAACCCTCACATAAACTCACTGTTCCAACTCAGCCTTACCACAGGTTATGTACCCAAAGAATGGTGTACAGCAACAGTGATCCCACTCCACAAAGGTGGCGCCACAACGGATCCCGGGAACTATCACCCTATAAGCCTGATTAGCCTGGTCCGCAAGGCTATGGAGCGCATCATCATGGATCTCATAAACAAAGACATTGGGAACCTCCAAACACTGGACCGTACCCAATTCGGCTTTGTTAAAGGCAGATCTTGCCTCTTAAACCTAGTTGACTTCTTCAAAATAGTAACCAAAGCCATAGATGAGGGAAAGGTAGTCCACACAGCCAACTTGGATCTTGCAAAGGCCTTCGACACAATACCCCACTCTGGCATCATAAATAAGCTTACCAGCTTAAATATTAACCCATATGTCACAAGATGGGTTGCAAACTGGCTCAGGGATAGAACTCACATGGTCAGAGTCACGGGTGCCATGTCCGACTCTAAAATGGTTACAAGTGGCATCCCACAGGGCTCAGTCCTGGGACCCCTCTTGTTCGGTATATACTTCTCTGATGTACAGGCAAACATGGGAGGACTGTGACTTACCAAGTTTGCAGATGATTGCAAACTGGGAGCAATAATTGAGTTGCTGGCTGACACAAGCATCCTCCAGAAGGGCCTTATGGAGATGGATACCTGGTGTCAGAACCATGGCCTCAAGCTAAATGCCAAAAAGTGCATCCCCTTTGGGAAAAACAAAGTGCCCACAAACTACCACATAGGAGGTAATCCACTAAGTACGGAAGACGTAATTAGGGATCTGGAGACCCAAGTAGAAAGTAACCTCTCCTTTGACAATCACATTGCCAAAGTGGTTAGAAAAACCTTCTATATAGCTCATCTAATCACAAAAGGGTTCACATCTAGATCAAGAGAGGTCATTGTGCCCCTGTACTCATCACTCATTAGGCCCATAATTGAGTACAATGCCCCATTTGGAATGTATCTTACCCGACACCTGCAACAGCTGGAGAGACTTCAAAAATACCTCACCAAGAGGCTCGTGGGCCTCAAACAGATGCCCTATGCAGCTCGACTAAAGAAACTCCAGCTCTACTCAGTTGCTTACCACCTACTCAGAGGTGATCTCTATCTGGCGTACAAGGCCATGTCTAATCCGGAATTGTTGGACATGCTCCACCTCAAGAAAACCAAATCCATTAGAGCTACACACTCCAGGGATTTAAACCTTAGCACAACAATAAATAGGACATGCTGGAGGGATAGATTTACATCCCAAAGGCTTCCCTCGCTCTGGAATAGAATCCCAGTCCATGTTAGGCAGAGCCCCTTGCTGACCCTCTTCAAGAGAAATCTTGATGAGTGGATGGGGAAATCGTAAATTTACTCCTGGGATCACTTCTATGGCCCTGCTGGACAGAGGCTCAGGAATCTCGTCTAAAAGGGAGGCGAAAGCCAACACATTCTGGCTTGGCTTATAAATGCCCTAGGGCAGATAATCTAGTACCTACCTATGAACCTATAAAGCACCAGTGAAATCATATCCTGATGGATGCTGCTGGTCATCTGAAGTATGAACTTCAGAAAGTCTTACATAAAAGTGCTGTAAAGACAGTATCCTAGGGAAAGAGACAGGTTTTGATCAATATAGACATAATAGTAAATTAGAAAAAGTAAAAGAAATAAACAAAGCCTTTCCCCTTTACTCAGCCCTCATTAGACCAATTATTGACTATAATGACCCCTTTGGCATGTATTAGTCCAGACACATGCAACAACTGGAACGCCCACCGACATGCCTTACTAAAAGGATACATGGCCTGAACAACATATCCTACATGGACCAACGTAAAGCCCTGTCAGTATACGTGGTATCCTACAAACTGTTAAGAAGTGACCTGTGCCTGACATACAAGGCATACTCTGACCAAACATTGATGGATTTAGTGCATATCAGCAAGTCAAGTGGTATCAAAAATACTGTGTCTAGGGATCTAAACCTCTTATGCAAAATCAACATAACAGTTTGGAGGGACAGATATATCTCACAGAGGATACCACTGGTCTGGAACAGACTCCCCAGCCACATAAAATAAGGTTCATCCCTATCCATATTCAACAGAAGATTTACCCCAGAACAGTCCCCTGTACTAGTAAAGAACAGAGGCAGCTCCTAAATGCTTTATCCCATGCGTGGGTAACATCAAATTGTCTATAGTATGATCCCAGTCAGAGGCACTGGAAGCTGTTGAAGACTGGGGAGGGGGCGGAGGGTGACAGGGGCACTTAGTGACCTAAAAAGGGCAATTTGTTTAAAACTATTTACTACCACAACATAGGTTCACTTGGAGGACATTTGTACTTAACCATTTTCCCTTTTGGTGTTTGAATTAGCATTTCTGGATTGGTCTTACCTATCCCATGGCTGTTAATTGTATATTAGCCCTAGTGAGAATACATGTGATCATACTATAGATAATTTAAGGGGACCCATGTAAGGGATGCAGTATTTAGTAACTGCCTCCATCCATTAGTGGCATGAAAGGCAATCCTGGAGTACATTTTCTATTACCCATCCTTTGATCCAAGTTGCATTTGAATATGGACAGGGACGAGCTATGTTTTACTTGAATGGATAGTCTGTTCTGGAAGAGTGGTAGCCTCTGTGATATATATCCATCTCTCCACAACATTCAGTTTATATACCTTGACTGAGTATTTATGATGCCATTTGACTTGCTGATGTTCAGTAGGTCCATCTGTATTAGGTTGGAGGATGCCTTGTATGCCAGACATGTCACCTCTAAGCACTCTGTAGGATACTGAGTATAGTGATAAATCTTTGAGGTGGTCCATGCAAGACCTATTGTTTAGGACTTGTATCCTTTTAGTAAGGTATCTCTGTGGGTATTCCAATTGTTGCATGGGTCTGGCCAGATACATGCCAAAGTGGGCATTATACAAAATGATTGACCTAATGAGGGCTTTGTAAAGGGAGACAATAACATCTCTAGATCTAGTTACAATCAATTTGTTTATAAGCTGTGCAATATAGAAAGACTTTCTTATGACTCTGGGCACATAGTGGTCAAAAGTTAGGTCACTGTACACACAAGTTCCCAAATGCCAAACAACTGGTTCAGTTCTCAGGGGGGGCATTGTCGATTTGGCAGTTCCCTGGAGTAGATGACTTCCAAAAGGATATGATAATGTATTTCTTGGAGTTTAGTTTCTGTTCATGATTCTGGCACCAGTTATTGTTTGGGACAAACCTTCCTGCATGATGGTTAAGTCATTTAGGGATTCAATAACTGCTCCTAGCTTGCAGTCATCTCAGACTTAGTCGGCCAAAGCTCTTTGGTATTTCTATTTACTTTTGAGATGTATATACCAAACAGAAAAAGTCTCAGCACTGAACCCTGGGAGACTCTATTGGTGACTGGTCTTTTCACCTATTTTGATCTCCTGCATCCTGTGAGGAAGCATACATGTATGTATTCTTTGATTCACTTTCCTGATTGTATTAACCTGATTGTATTAAATTATATTCCTTGTATAATAAAGCACCACTTGTTAGAATGTGTTTTAAATTTGTAGTTTGGAACAGTCTTCTAGTAAGCAATGAAACAAAATGTATGAACCAATAATGGCAAAACTATCCATTTCAGAAAATTTCAATCATAAAAGGCCATTCAAACTTTTATCATTACAATCCACCAATATCAGTAAGTATGCAAAATCTCTGCAGAAGTAAGCCATCTAAATAATTCCACATTAAAGGGATCTGTAACTAATGAAGAGGTTGCTGCTAGCAAATAATTTTATATTTCATTGTTTCATCTACAAATAAAGTGCCTGTTGCCCTTGAAGAATAAACTGCCTATGCTACATTAAAAAAATTATAAGCTAGTAATTTTGCAATGGGGAATGGATGGCAAACTGATAACAGAATCATAGTTACTAGGTAACTCCTCCAAAAGAGGACATTCATAGGACTGCAGCATCCACTCCCTTTAAAGTACAACACAGTACAGTATCAGCGATCCATCTGCATACTATGGGAGAAGAACCCCCACAGCCTTCTGTATCAAAAGCAAGTATACTGCCTGTTGTGCTACTAACTATGCAAATGACCTAGCATAAGTAGCACTAAACTTCTCTTCGCCTGAAGCTGTCAGCTCCTTGTAAAATCCACTTGACACTCAACTAAATCTCTCAACTTCACAGCACAAGAAATCTGGAAAAAGCCAACATTTATTTGGGGGCAAAGGCCCAAAACCAGGGACACATTTTAAATATTGCTTGTATAATCTTAGAAAGTTGCTAAAATAAAGTGTTATATGTTGCCATGTGTTTCCTGAAAGATAGGAAGACTGAAACTTAAAGAGCTATCATTCTTTAGTGAATTCACTTCTCACTGATTTGCCAGAAAACCACACATTTTAAGAGGAGCAGACCAAAAGTATGAGCCAACTATTCTGTGAAAATCTGGACAGTTGAGAGCTATGGACTCAACTCCCTGAATCACAAGTGGTGGTCTGGGTGGAGAAATCAGGCTCTTGTTTGAGCCTGAGTAACACTAACTACCAGGTATACCTAAATGAGGCATTTTACACACACATGCACATGCACACACACACACACACACACACACACACACACACACACACACACACACACACACACACACACACACACACACACACACACACACACACTCTCTTATATGCACACACATACGCAGATACACTCATACACACACACTCATAGGAGCACACTCATATGTGCACACACGCACACACTCATACACGTGCACACACACACACACACACACACACACACACACACACACACACACTCACTCTCATATGAGCACACACATACGCAGATACGCTCATACACACACACTCATATGTGCACACATGCACACACACACACACACACACACACACACACACACACACACACACACACACACACACACACACACACACACACACACACACACACACATGAGCAGCATAACTCCTGCAAGTAAAAGAACAAAACTCTCCTTAATGGCATAACTCTTGCTCTTGCAGCACCAACAGAACAGCAGCAGCATAACTCCTGTAACACAGAACAATAAGAGAACAAGAAATGCGAGTTTAGTTAGTTTAACTTTTGCACACAAATCCATGTTAGAGTGAAAACTCCACTTCATTAATTTTTCCCGACAGGTCTTGCACCTGTAAAAATAGGAGGGCTCCCCCTCCCCCTGGCTCTATGGTTCTGGCACCCATGATCCCAGTTATTCTCGTTGGGGTAATATATAATTACTGACCATGGGATGGATAAGGACAGTCTCTAAACAAATGGGATAAGTTAATCTGAGCACAAAAAGGGAAACTGGCTAGACTTAAAATGGCCTCAAGGGCAGCTAGCCTAGTACTTACCTATTAACCTGTAACAAAAATCATGCAAACATACTAAGAATTTCCCTTACTGAATGTTCTGTAAGAAGAAATAAAAAAAAACTGGTAAAACATCCTTAATTAAACAAAAACAAAGACACGCAGGACAACGTGACAGTCACTGTATAGCCTTATAGTTAAATGTGGAATTATCCCCATTACTGGATAACTTTACCTTTCTGCAGAATTGCAGCCCCAGAATATATGCTAAGAGAAAAATATGTTCTCTGAGACATTTTTGTTCTGCTGTTCATTCAGTGCTACAACAATGATGAAAAATCTTGCTATTCATACTTGTCCAGAAGGACTGTATTCTATTCTGCTTCATGGCCTTGGTTTGTACTATTTCTCTTTGAAGTTGTGTGCGTTACCCAGTGCTTTAAGATACATTTAACTCTGCAACAAAGCACCAGTAGCTTAAACTACATTTTCCTATTATGCTGTTGTAATCTCAAATTAAGAAAGCTTACACCACTGCAACAGTACCACAAGCTTAAAAAAGATTGTGTTTAGTTTTGTTGGTATTAGAAAATATCAATGCCGAAAACAGGAATTATTTGAAAAATGCCATGAGATTCACTGATTATTCAGACCTTCCTTCTGACTCCTACTTTGGATGTTAAATGGAGATACCTAGTTTGGAGTGATGCACACATCTCATAATATCTGCATATTTTCCCTTTCTTCTTTTCACGTTTTTAAAACGTCTTGGTAGCATGGTCCCATGAACTATCTCGTCATTGGATGCAGTCTGAATGTAATATAACTGTTGCAGCTCAGGTAAGGCGACAATAGCAACTCCTACAGTGATCTTCAAATAAAAATGGTTGCCTTTAGTTTGCTGTTCTCAACCTATTACAGCTCAGATGTGCAAAAAGTAGTTCTCAAAACGGTGTAACTGCTGTAAACATGTACCACAATGTGTGACAAATGAGCAAAATGCATAGTACAACAAATTAGCCAGCAAAGCATTGCAGGCAGACTGCACACTGGATATTCCCAAGCTTCAGAGCAAACTCAAAAAACAAAATTATGTAATTAATGCCCATCAACAACTGGTAAATTTCTACAGAAAAAAATATGTGGTTTGATTGAAATGAAAGAAATAAGAAGCAATGTTAGAGCAATTTTTTAAGAGGAATACAAAAGCACCTCCCCCCGCCCATTCTTACTTATGTGTGAACCCTGACTGTATCCCTGCAACTGCTCCTATTCCCACCCCTAAACATTACCTTCCCAAAAACCTATTCCTTAGCATTAATATTATTCGGACAAAGTATTCCTGCAGGTACTGTGTTTTTTTTTCTTTAAGGTTAACTGAGCACAAAAGGAACACATCTGTTTTCCTTTTGTAACGGGTGTAGCTTCAGCCATTTTTTCTTCATTTTTTTAGTTTTGACATTCAGAAATCAATAAAATATACATCAAAGCTTTTACATATCGATATTATGACTCTACAACATATTAAATGGTCAACACACAAAAATTTTACTAAAACCTGTAGATCAAAACAGGAAAAAATTATTTTTCTAGTCTACAAGTCACAACCTTATCAAACCATCCAAATTAAATTTGTCTGAATAGTGGTAGTGTTATAGAAAGCATTTTTCTATGGGAAAGTGTTGGGTTAGGGGCAAAGGCAGAAAGTTAAGGTTACCATGCATTACTAAGTTGGGCAGGGAGGGCTTTGCCTCTGCCCCTAACCTTAAACATACACCTTACCTTAGAAAAATCATTTGCGTAAGACGACCACTATGTAAGACAACTCTGATACTTGCCACGTAGACACACATATACACACACAAAAGTAAATCTATCCCATTACCTAACCTTTGCTATAACCTTAACACGTAAATACCTTCCCATTCAATAAACCTATCCCCTTAATTAACAACTACTCTAATCCTAAAAAACACACAATCTCACACACATACACAGAATCCACCCTACTACACAACCACTTACTTTTGTCAACAAAACACACAGTTGTCCAAAATGGCAATAGCTAAATCTGCTATTGACACAAATTGCCCTGCACTACACTTTTTCAACCAAAGAAGTGCTTGACCATACATATGTAATGCAACTATATCTATTTCTTTCTCTCTCTCTCTCTCTCTATATATATATATATATATATATATATATATATATATATATAGATATGGGTCTACTACAGTTGATTTTAAACTCACTTGACTGAAAATGAAATTACTAGGACCACTTCACTGAAAGCTCACGTCACTGAAAACTCATTTCTTTGAAACTCATTTCACTGAAAGTCATAAATGGCCTTTCCCCCATTGTAGTGCGACCCTGGAGTTAGTATATAACGTAAGGGAGGGTGTGGGGGGCATAGCTCCCCACATATTATAAACATTTTAAACTATACACAGTGATACTTACAAGTGCAATAAATAATTATTTCCAAAAGAGAATATATAACCAAGATATGTAGGGGGCTTCACGCCCCACACCCCCCCTTACTTTATATACTAACTCCAGGGTCGCACTACAGTGGGGAAAAGGCCATTTATGACTTTCAATGAAATGAGTTTCAGTCAAGTGAGTTTTCAGTGAAGTGAGCTTTCAGTGAAGTGGTCCTAGTAATTTCATTTTCAATCAAGTGAGTTTTCAATCAACCGTAGTAGAGCCATATATATATATATATATATATATATATATATATATATATATATATATATATATATATATATATATATATATACATACATATATATATATACAGATCTATATAACTATCTTAATATTTAAAAAAAAATTACTGACCTTGATATCTCCTGATAGATCTGATAGTAAAGGGAAGTTAATTCACTAATCTTAAGAGGTGTTGTGTAATACATCTACCATCTTTTAGTGTTACTGAGATTTATTTCAGTATTAGGTTTCTTGGTCAGGTGTTAGCTTCCTCAGCATTGAATTCCAAGTATAGAATTTTAAACAGAACTTATAGTCAGGAAGAGATCACTTTAAAGCAGTGTACAAGTACAGAATATAATAGATTACCGCAGACTTGGTACCATCATAAATTTTCCAGAGAGCTCCAATATCTTCCAAGATGGTCTGTCCCAAACAAATAGCTGGTGTCAGAATCATGGACTAAAACTAAATACAAAGGAGTATATAATCATATGCTGTGCCAAACATGATTCCTCTTGTAACTATCCCATTGACTACACACCCCTGAATACTGATCCTGCAGTTAGGGATCTGGAACATATCTCGACAGTGAGCTGTCCTTTGATCACCACGTGTCCACTGTTGTAAGACATTCCTTTGTCATTGCACAGTTTATATTTAAAGGGATTGTGCCTAGATCCGGGGATGTAATGTTTGCCTGTACTCGGCTCTCATTAGGCTGATCATTGTGTACAATACCCTGTTCAGTATGCACCTTTCCAAACATCTGTCACAGCTGGAATGACCATAATGCTTTGTCACATTTAATCAAGGGCCTAAACTGCAAAAGCTATGAAGACCATCTCAAAGCTTTGTCCTTCTCCTCAGTGTCCGACAGAATACTAAGAGGCGACCTCTGCCTTGTGTATAGAACACCAGCAGATCCTACTCTATCAGACCTATTGCACATTTGCAAGTCCAATAGTATCATAAGTAGCTGCTCAAGAAATCTCAATCCATTTTGTAAAAGAAATAACACATGTTAGAGGGATACATTTGTATCACAGAAAATACTGCTTCTATCGAAGAATCTTCCACTCTACATTAAATAAAGTACTTCTCTTGCTTTATTCAAATATAATTTGGATGAACATATAGGTAACTGCAAATTCACTCCCCAATTTTGCACCCTATACCTCATGGGTAGGGAAAACATGTAACTGTCCCAAAATATCCTTATTTGGCCTATCTCTGAGTTATTTGTATGCAAAATATAAGGCCAAGAACTGTCATGGGAATGTGAGGCTAGGCTTCCAAAGATCCTCACAGATCAATAGCCTAGTAAATACCTATGAACCTATGTACCTATAAATTACAGTTCCTGAAACCTGTCTGAATAATACAGGCTTTAAAATCTTGTTATAACTTTTCAGGTTCATTCAGGTAGCCTGCATTTTTGATTCTTACACATACCCCCTTGGTTAATAATGCATTTTCTTAGTCTTTAACAGTTCCCCAATGAGGAAGTACATCAGTTTCCCTTATAACCTTCATCTATTTTGTTTCCTTAATGCTACACATTTAGCTCTTTTAGTCCTTCTCTTATTTTATGGCATCAAACGTGGATCATGCAACATTTTTGCAATTTTTTCTGAACTGCTTTTGTTCTACAGCATTACACTAATATGATCTCCACACATGCATACAGTGTTCTAGATGGGGCCTTAACAATAGTTGATAATACTGGAGACAGTAATTTCTCATTTTTTTCTACTTCAGATGCTCCGTCATGCATGTATAGTGTTCCTGTCATGTTCAGTGTTGGTCACTCATCTTATATGATTACTTCATGTCATAATTTGTACAAGTAATGCCTCCCCTCCAAACCATATACTCCGTTACTAGGCTTCTGTTTCCCAAAATGCTGTATTTTACATTTTTGGCATTTAATATATCATGCTGTGTTTTAGACCATTCATACATTCTTGCACTAATTTCATTTATTCCACCCCCACTCCACCCCCATTCACCAGTCAATAGTGCTTACTCTCTCTCACTTAATCAGTGCTTCCACTGTGTCACAACCCCATTAAATCATTACCCTGGTCACAGTCTCTCCCCATGACATGCAACTACCTTGTTGCATTATTTGCTCTCATTCTTATTTTCCCTACTAGTACATGCCTACATATTTCCTTCACTACAATTCATAATAAATCTCAACCTCAAATTTATTCTGCACTCAACTCATCCACAGCTTTACTCTGTATACTACAACTCAATCTATTAAAAACAATTTAAAATCAAAATAAAATATTCAGACTAACCTAATATAAAATGTAAGCAACCTGAAAATCAACTTATGTAAACAACACTATAAGCCCTTAGCCTTAACTACAGAAAACAGTCAACACCCACAACAACAGTATAACAAAATATACATAACCTATTTGCAGACATTACCTGTACAAAGTAATATAACAGTCTGAATTTAGAAAGATTAACATGAGGTCTATGCCTGGTGTACACCTCACAGTGACCATTTCCAGTTCAGAGAGACAGTCCGAATTTTGTGTTGCATCACAAGAAGGTAGAGCACAGTGGTAACCTGTCTACGCTGCCTACTGCAAATGTTAATGAGGCATTCCGGTGAGGGCATATAGTAATTAACAATGTTTCTCCCCCATAAATGCCTGCAGTAAGGCATTTACACAGCTGAGTGAGTCAGAGAGTTGATCAGCTACATGTTACATCAGCTACCCATGTTAATGAACATGACCAAAAGCCCATGTTCACCTGATCATATCAGGGGTAAATGCCAGGGAGTTTAGTGGAAAGGTAATGTTAAGCATTTATACATGGGTCTATGCGTGTGTTAAGGATATATGCTGTTACTATTTTAATGTTTACATTTCTTACCTCTCATAATTTATCCAATAATAAATATTTTCAGAGACCACATAGCATACACACATGTTGTCTAACCTCTGGCATTTTATTTCATATCTACTCATTCAGCTAATTCTGAAAATGTGTTTTTGTGTTGTTGGCATATACTTATGTGTCTCGGTACACAACACGAAACAATACAGATGATCTAATGGCTTCCTAAATTTATTGTCAGACACTATAGTAAGTCTGTTGTTAAATGTCTGTGGAGATTTACTTTTATTAACAATCTGTGTTTGAGAAGATGTTAGTAATTTTGGATGTGAAACACTTGCTGTTGTAAAAAGACTAATTGTACAGATTTTCAACATGGATCTCCATTAAAAAGTGTATTACCTATCTGGATTGACTAAGTGAAAAATGCAATCAATGATTAAACACATTTAAAACATATACTTCTCAGGCACAGAAAGTATTTAGATTATAAGAGGACCAAAAGAGGCCAGCAATTTTTCTTTGGCTGTATCCCATAACCGGAAAATAAATTGGTAAAAGAAATGAATATAAAGATTGTGAAGGAAATTCAAGATGGAACTGAAAACTGGTGCATGATTACATCTCTATTATATAATGACCCCTCATTAATATTCCAAAATGTGCACACTGATTGGTCAGCGTTCACGTTGTAAATCAAAGACTTATACTAATGGAAAAAGGTCCGGTCGCTCGGACTTTTTCCATTAGTATAAGTCTTTTTTTTTGTTACAGCAACGGAGAATGCAAGTTCTCCATTGCTTTTTTTAAAGCTGTCTCGCTATGTTAAACTCCTTTAACATAGCGAGACACTTTGTAAAAGGCAACGGAGATCTTGCTTTCTTCGTTGCTTCCACCCACAGCTCTGATGTACTGCGTAAGCATACGCATGTGCAGTACATCAGAACTGCCGCAGAATACCAGACAGCTGTGGAAGGACAGCATGGAGGCATTATACAATGCCATTAGTTAAGGAAAGTAAGTATTTGTTTCTTAAATAATGTCATTGTATAATAGCAATAACCCACTTCTGGGTGTGAGTAATGCTGGATTTACCCATGGTTGTCTTCGCCCTCGTGACCAAACTACACCAACCATGGGTAAATCCAGCATTACCCACATTGCTTAAATAACCTACAACTGGCCATCATGGCTGATGTATTGTGTTCAGTTGTGTCCTTTTTTTGTTTTATTAAATATTCTGATCAGTATCTGCGTTCTTTTTCAGCTCACACTCAGATCTCATGAAGTGTTACTGAACATAAACATGAATTTAAATGGAACACTGCTTAGAATGTTTATGTTTAAAAAAATTCATAGTAATGTCTGAAATGTAAGTTTAGAATGTTTCTGTTTTTAAAAAAAAACTTCATAGTAATGTTTGAAATGTAAGTGGTACTTGAGACATTTTCCTAAAAAAAGTATATTAATTAACAGGCCAGAGAATGTGAAATGATTTTCCTTTTGATTTTTCATCTGAATCCATTTAATTTCTCCAAGTCTTTTGGGTTTCTAGTACCACGATGGGAATGGACCCCATTCCTAAGTCACAGTATGATTAAAGTTCATGAAATTAGTATTGTTTCGATCTTTAATGTCAGCCAAAAGCGCTGTGCATCAGACACAATGTGCCAAAAATGTACTACTTCTGTAATTCATATGGAGTTACAAGTATTGGTAGCATACCTAAATACGAGTGTAAATTCTATATTTTAAGAGACCCATTGCTATTGGAACTGTCTGAGTATCCTTCTTCCACATTGCCCATGTTTCTGCCTGCAGATCCTAGTATTTTATGACTTTGTGTCTGTCTGTCTGTACTTAGACAATGTACTCACTGGGTGTAGCAATTTCAATGATCAATGTTACTTTTGTCTTCTTTTCATGGATACTGTATCTGGTTTTTTCACATCTGTTTTCTGAACTGTTGGTGATGGGTGATCCCGTGTGATATAAACATCACCATTCTCTATAATGCTTTGTGGCTCATGTGTCTAATGCTTCTCATCTAATTCAATATTGTAATGTTTGCATAATCCCCAGTGCAACAGTCTTGCCACATTATTATACCTTTTAATCTACAGGCCTTCTGCCATGAGTGTGTCACACCCAGCAACAAGATATGCAACTGTTTCCAGTTCTGTTTTACAGAACATGCATTAGTCTGTTTCTCTGACATGTTCAATGGACTTTGTAAACTAACATCATCTCAACTTTTTGACTTGTACAGTGTAGGTAAATATTTGTGTAATCAGCATTTGGCATATATATAGTCTATATGATAAAGTTAATTGTCAGCTTATAAACTGAACTAAAAACAATAGGTTAGATAAACTAAAGAATATAGAAACACATATTTAGGCATTGTCGATAAAAGAGCAATACTGTTTAGTCTTTACTCTTATAGATTTCATTTCTAATGCACTACTATAGGAAACAATTATACTAGGGGATCTCAACATAAATTGGACAAGTTGTAACGGCCAAAACCCCACTAATTACATAAACCTTCAGGGATTTTCCCAACTTATCCAAAATCCCACCAGGATAGGCAACACATCAAATAAACACTCCATTTTAGACTGGATACACACAAATAGACCTGACCACTCTCCTCACTTGGGCTGTCTCCCAGATAGTCTTAGTGATTCTAAGACAACAGCTTAACCCCACCAAACAACAATATATCGGCAGATAAGAAACAAAACAGACATGAACCTTGACCATTTCCTTTATATTCTTACACACTGTAACTGGTCCCCTCTTAAAGTCCTGCCCCTAGATGATGCCACTAATTATTTCACAAGCACCTCCCTATCTATCCTTGATGAACATGCCCTTCCCAGGACCATTAGAGTTAAATCAAACTTTGCTCCATGGTTAGGTAAAGAAACTAGGTCACTGCTAAAAGCAAGAAATAAAGCTTGGGTACACTGACAAAAAACAAAATCCTAAGTTACAAGGCAATCTTACTGTGAACTAATAAACAGAGCTAAAAAGCAAATAAAACAGGATAAAATAGACTATTACTCTAATATGCAATCTAAACACCACAAACCCCTCCCCCCAAAAAAATTCTGGACTGCAATTAATAACATTCTCCTACCTGGAAAAACTGGTACACCCTCCCACTACAAAAGACAGCTCTGACTATATAGCTACACAGCTTAACACCTACTTTACAGAAACTATTCTACATCTCTCTAATAGCCAGCCCCTACTGACACCTCAAAAACTTTTACACCCCAACAAAACAAATACAGTTTCTCTCTTCAAGCAGCCTCAATTAGTACTATTATAAAAATTCTTAAGAAACTAAAGCCCACTTCTCTAGCTGCTGACCACTTACCACCTGAATTCCTAAAACTATCTGCTGAAGTAATTGCATATCCTGTCTCCATTCTAATAAATAGATTTATTTCAGAACAATATGTTCCCACCATCTAGAAGACTTTATACATCACGTCACTTCACAAAGGTAGAAATTCTACTGAATTGTCCAGCTACCACCCTATTGCAATTATATCTCCACTATCTAAAATACTGGAAAAAATTGTTCATAAACAAATCATGGACCACCTAGTTGCAAACAAATTGTTAACCAAAATACAACAAGGCTTCCGCCCACACCACAACACCACCACTGTACTATTGTCATTTACAAACATAGTTAACAACCACAGGAATAATTGTAAGCATGTATCTTCCATCTTTTTAGACTTATCAAAAGCTTTTGATATGGTGGATCACTACAAAATCCTACATGCCCTCTCTGACATGGCTTTATCACATTCTACTCTCACATGATTCCAAAGCTACTTAACTGAAGACAACAAGCAGTATGTTGGCACAAAAGTCTTTCTCCCCTACTTCCAGTCACTAGGAGTTCCCCAAGGGTCTATTCTTGGCCCACTACTCTTCTCCACATTTATAAACAATCTCTGTACTGCAGCCCACTCTGCCACAATTATCCAATACGCTGATGATTCCACAGTAATATGTGCTGCCAATACCCTTCAAGAGCTACAAGCAATCAATTAATTATCCTTTATAAAAATAGAGTCCTGGCTAACAAACTCCTGTTTAATTTTAAACCCCAATAAGACAAAATTCATGCTATTCCATCCCAATAAACTACTATATCCACAGGATCTTTTTACATTGTTTCCACAAATAACACTACTATCTTTCCTTCTCCACACACCAAACTATTGGGTGTGGAAATAGACACCAATATGAGATTTGACATCCGCATCTCTCAATCAATTAAACAAGTCCACAAAACATTAGGTACAGTTTATAGGAACAAGCAGTATCTCACAAAAAACAGAAGAATAGCTATTGCCCAAACTCATTTGACCTCTACCCTTCTTTATGCATCACCTATCCTTATTACCCTCAGGAAAGCTGAACTGGAAAACTAGAATCCTGTTACAAGAAGATACCTAGGTATGCAGCACACACTACTTTCAGATCTTATTGCTGCTCTGCTCTAAAGAAATTAAACTGGTTAGAACTTCCCCAACTTTTACATCTGTCCCAGCTTAACATGGCTTATAGTTTTTTTTATCATTCTGCAAAACCTCCATCACTAGACAGACTATTAGAGCCTTATTCCTGTAGTTCAAAACTGCGTTCCAACAACAAGCCCCTGTTGCTGATCTCAGTAGCACATAATAGTGCTGGTGAATCCAGCTACTCTCATTATATTGCCAAGATCTGGAATTCTCTACCTGTTAATTTCACATCTAGCACTAATATAACCAGATTTAAACAAGCGCTAAAAACACACCTTATCAGTAAATGGCTCTGTCCTTGCTCTAACCCAGACTAAAAATTTCCTACTCTTAATCTTTGTTTATACTAATGCTACTATCCTTGATTTAACTGATGATTATGTATCATTGTTACTATTAACTTATATGTATCCACTCACATGGGAACTCTCCAAACCAACATATTTGTAAATATTATTGCATTTGAGTTTGTCATTATGTGCTTTGAGAGGAAATCTTTTCGGACCTTGTATGTGGCATGTTTTTTTGGAATTGTTGGTGCAAATGTGGAGAGGCGGTGTTTCGCACCTGGGGGCATCAGTGGGAGTTAACTGTAGATGCACCTGAAGGTGTCACTCAGATGTAATAAGTTAAGCTCTGTTATTTGTATTTTGTACTTGTGTAAGTTTTACTTTCTTATTGTATATGTTTGGAGCTTTTCTCTTTGGGTCTCTGCTGAAAAAGGGCTTTTTGAGCCCAGTCAGACTAACCCGGTTAACAAATGTCAAATAAATAAATAAAAATAAATTTGGCATAAACATTATTAAATAAAAAAATGTTCTCTTGCAGTAAATTACATACAAGACTGGAGGTACAAACTATTAATATTAACTGAGTATCATAACTCAAAACAGTAGTAACAGTGTTCTGAAAGTCCCAGAGTATACACTTTAATCTTTAGTAGATAAGAAAGCTATAAGTGAAACACTTTTGGGGTGTTTTACAAGCCTTTGAGTCCCTAACTCTCAAATATTACTTTCCCAAAATCAGGGACTAGAGGGTCTTGTAGCTTGGATGGGCTGTTGCTCACCTCTTGCTGGAATACAACAGAAATTTGGTATACCATGTGTAAGTATATATCGGATGAAATGTATACTGTGGGCTTTTAAATCCTTAAAAGAAAACTCCTGTTGCATGACTCAAATAATTACCCCATGACTCTGGATGTGTCTGCCAGACAAAAAGCTGAAGCATGCATGAAATGATCAAGTTAGACTGTAAACAAACATATGATGCCTGAAACTGAAGTTGGGAATGTGTGTACAGACCCCTCTATGTACAATTTTCTGTCATAATACACCCAAGTAAATAATTAGTGTTTCAGTTAAAGAGCGTGCTGCATGTGTGCATCTATTTTTATTAGCAGCTTCATTTGTACATTTACTATATTAGATATGCCTTGAAAACTCTCTCCCCAGTACTACTGCAACTGGACTGTGGTTGTCATTCCCCAGTACTACTGCAACTGGACTGTGGTCGTCATTCCCTAGTACTACTGTAACTGGACTGTGGTCGTCATTCCCTAGTACTACTGTAACTGGACTGTGGTTGTCATTCCCCAGTACTACTGTAACTGGACTGTGGTTGTCATTACCCAGTACTACTGTAACTGGACTGTGGTTGTCATTCCCCAGTACTACTGTAACTGGACTGTGGTTGTCATTCCCCAGTACTACTGTAACTGGACTGTGGTTGTCATTCCCCAGTAATACTGCAACTGGACTGTGGTTGTCATTCCCCAGTACTACTGCAACTGGACTGTGGTCGTCATTCCCTAGAACTACTGTAACTGGACTGTGGTTGTCATTCCCCAGTACTACTGTAACTGGACTGTGGTCGTCATTCCCTAGTACTACTGTAACTGGACTGTGGTCGTCATTCCCTAGTACTACTGTAACTGGACTGTGGTTGTCATTCCCCAGTACTACTGTAACTGGACTGTGGTTGTCATTCCCCAGTACTACTGTAACTGGACTGTGGTTGTCATTACCCAGTACTACTGTAACTGGACTGTGGTTGTCATTCCCCAGTACTACTGTAACTGGACTGTGGTTGTCATTACCCAGTACTACTGTAACTGGACTGTGGTTGTCATTCCCCAGTACTACTGCAACTGGACTGTGGTTGTCATTCCCCAGTACTACTGCAACTGGACTGTGGTTGTCATTCTCCAGTACTACTGTAACTGGACTGTGGTTGTCATTCCCCATTACTACTGTAACTGGACTGTGGTTGTCATTCCCCAGTACTACTGTAACTGGACTGTGGTTGTCATTCCCCAGTACTACTGCAACTGGACTGTGGTTGTCATTCCCCAGTACTACTGTAACTGGACTGTGGTTGTCATTACCCAGTACTACTGTAACTGTACTGTGGTTGTCATTCCCCAATACTACTGTAACTGGACTGTGGTTGTCATTACCCAGTACTACTGTAACTGGACTGTGGTTGTCATTCCCCAGTACTACTATAACTGGACTGTGGTTGTCATTCCCAATACTACTGTAACTGGACTGTGGTTGTCATTACCCAGTACTACTGTAACTGGACTGGGGTTGTCATTCCCCATTACTACTGTAACTGGACTTTGGTTGTCATTATCCAGTACTACTGTAACTGGACTGTGGTTGTCATTCCCCAGTACTACTGTAACTGGACTGTGATTGTCATACCCCAGTACTACTGTAACCGGACTGTGGTTGTCATTCCCCAATATTACTGTAACTGGACTGTGGTTGTCATTCCCCAGTACTACTGTAACTGGACTGTGGTTGTCATTACCCAGTACTACTGTAACTGGACTGTGGTTGTCATTCCCCAATACTACTGTAACTGGACTGTGGTTGTCATTACCCAGTACTACTGTAACTGGACTGTGGTTGTCATTCCCCAGTACTACTGTCCCTGCACTGTGGTTGTCATTCCCCAGTACTACTGCAGCTAGACTGTGGTTGTCATTCCCCAATACTACTGCAATTGGAATGTGGTTGTCATTCCTCTGCACTAGTGTAACTGGACTGTGGTTGTCATTCCCTAGTACTAGTGTAACTGGACTGTGGATGTCATTCCCCAGTACTACTGTAACTGGACTGTGGTTGTCATTCCCCAGTACTACTGCAACTGGACTGTGGATGTCATTCCCCAGTACTACTGTAACTGGACTGTGTTTGTCATTCCCCAGTACTACTGCAACTGGACTGTGGTTGTCATTCCCCCAGTACTACTGTAACTGGACTGTGGTTGTCTTTCCCCAGTACTACTGTAACTGGACTGTGGTTGTCATTCCCCAGTACTACTGCAACTGGACTGTGGTTGTCATTCCGCTGCACTAGTGTAACTGGACTGTGGTTGTCATTCCCCAGTACTACTGTAACTGGACTGTGGTTGTCATCCCCCAGTACTACTGTAACTGGACTGTGGTTGTCATTCCCCAGTACTACTGCAGCTGGACTGTAGTTGTCATCCCCCAGTACTACTGTAACTGGACTGTGGTTGTCATTCCCCAGTACTACTGTAACTGGACTGTGGTTGTCATTCCCCAGTAGTACTGTAACTGGACTGTGGTTGTCATTCCCCAGTACTGCTGTAACTGGACTGTGGTTGTCATTCCCCAGTACTACTGTAACTGGATTGTGGTTGTCATTCCCCAGTACTACTGTAACTGGACTGCAGTTGTCATTCCCCAGTACTACTGTAACTGGACTGTGGTTGTCATTCCCCAGTACTGCTGTAACTGGACTGTGGTTGTCATTTCCCAGTACTACTGTAACTGGACTGTGGGTGTCATTCCCCAGTACTACTGTAACTGGACTGTGATTGTCATACCCCAGTACTACTGTAACCGGACTGTGGTTGTCATTCCCCAATACTACTGTAACTGGACTGCAGTTGTCATTCCCCAGTACTACTGCACCTGGACTGTGGTTGTTATTCCCCATTACTACTGCAGCTGGACTGTGGTTGTCATTCCCCAGTAATACTGTAACTGGACTGTAATTGTCATTCCCCAGTACTACTGTAACTGGACTGTGGTTGTCATTCCCCAGTACTACTGTAACTGGACTGTGGTTGTCATTCCCCAGTACTACTGTAACTGGACTGTGGTTGTCATTCCCCAGTACTACTGTAACTGGACTGTGGTTGTCATTCCCCAGTACTACTGTAACTGGACTGTGGTTGTCATTCCCCAGTACTACTGTAACTGGACTGTGGTTGTCATTCCCCAGTACTACTGTAACTGGACTGTGGTTGTCATTCCCCAGTACTACTGTAACTGGACTGTGATCGTCATACCCCAGTACTACTGTAACTGGACTGTGGTTGTCATTCCCCAATACTACTGTAACTGGACTGTGGTCGTCAATTCCCAATACTACTGTAACTGGACTGTGGTTGTCATTCCCCAGTACTACTGTAACAGAACTGTGGTTGTCATTCCCCAATACTATTGTAACTGGATTGTGGTTGTCATTACCCAGTACTATTGTAACTGGACTGTGGTTGTCATTCCCCAGTACTACTGTAACTAGACTGTGGTTGTCATTCCCCAGTACTACTGTAACTGGACTGTGGTTGTCATTCCCCAGTGCTACTTCAACTGGACTGTGGTTGTCCTTCCCCAGTACTGCTGTAACTGGACTGTGGTTGTCATTCCCCAGTACTACTGCAACTGGACTGTGGTTGTCATTCCCTAGTACTACTGCAACTGGACTGTGGTTGTCATTCCCCAGTACTACTGCAACTCGATTGTGGTTGTCATTCATCAGTACTACTGCACCTGGACTGTGGTTGTCATTCCCCAGTAATACTGTAACTGGACTGTAATTGTCATTCCCCAGTACTACTGTAACTGGACTGTGGTTGTCATTCACCAATACTACTGTAACTGGACTGTGGTTGTCATTCCCCAGTACTACTGTAACTGGACTGTGGTTGTCATTCCCCAGTACTACTGTAACTGGACTGTGGTTGTCATTCCCCAGTACTACTGTAACTGGACTGTGGTTGTCATTCCCCAGTACTACTGTAACTGGACTGTGTTTGTCATTCCCAGTACTACTGTAACTGCTCTGTGGCTGCCATTCCTCAGTACTATTGTAACCAGACTGTGGTTGTCATTCCCCAGTACTACTGTAACTGGACTGTGGTTGTCATTCCCCAGTACTACTGTAACTGGACTGTGGTTGTCATTCCCCAGTACTACTGTAACTGGACTGTGGTTGTCATTCCCCAGTACTACTGTAACTGGACTGTTGTTGTCATTCCCCAGTACTACTGTAACTGGACTGTGATCGTCATACCCCAGTACTACTGTAACTGGACTGTGGTTGTCATTCCCCAGTACTACTGTAACTGGACTGTGGTTGTCATTCCCCAGTACTACTGTAGCAGAATTGTGGTTGTCATTCCCCAGTACTACTGCAACTGGACTGTGGTTGTCATTCCCCAATACTATTGTAACTGGATTGTGGTTGTCATTACCCAGTACTATTGTAACTGGACTGTGGTTGTCATTCCCCAGTACTACTGTAACTAGACTGTGGTTGTCATTCCCCAGTACTACTGTAACTGGACTGTGGTTGTCATTCCCCAGTACTACTGTAAGTGGACTGTGGTTGTCATTCTCCAGTACTACTGCAACTGGACTGTGGTTGTCATTCCCCAGTACTACTGTAACTGGACTGTGGTTGTCATTCCCCAGTACTACTGTAACTGGACTGTGGCTGTCATTCCCCAGTGCTACTTCAACTGGACTGTGGTTGTCCTTCCCCAGTACTGCTGTAACTGGACTGTGGTTGTCATTCCCCAGTACTACTGCAACTGGACTGTGGTTGTCATTCCCTAGTACTACTGCAACTGGACTGTGGTTGTCATTCCCCAGTACTACTGCAACTGGACTGTGGTTGCCATTCCCTAGTACTACTGCAACTGGACTGTGGTTGTCATTCCCCAGTACTACTGTAACTGGACTGTGGTTGTCATTCCCCATTACAACTGCAGCTGGACTGTGGTTGTCATTCCCCAGTAATACTGTAACTGGACTGTAATTGTCATTCCCCAGTACTACTGTAACTGGACTGTGGTTGTCATTCCCCAGTACTACTGTAACTGGACTGTTGTTGTCATTCCCCAGTACTACTGTAACTGGACTGTGATCGTCATACCCCAGTACTACTGTAACTGGACTGTGGTTGTCATTCCCCAGTACTACTGTAACTGGACTGTGGTTGTCATTCCCCAGTACTACTGTAACAGAATTGTGGTTGTCATTCCCCAGTACTACTGCAACTGGACTGTGGTTGTCATTCTCCAATACTATTGTAACTGGATTGTGGTTGTCATTACCCAGTACTATTGTAACTGGACTGTGGTTGTCATTCCCCAGTACTACTGTAACTAGACTGTGGTTGTCATTCCCCAGTACTACTGTAACTGGACTGTGGTTGTCATTCCCCAGTACTACTGTAAGTGGACTGTGGTTGTCATTCTCCAGTACTACTGCAACTGGACTGTGGTTGTCATTCCCCAGTACTACTGTAACTGGACTGTGGTTGTCATTCCCCAGTACTACTGTAACTGGACTGTGGCTGTCATTCCCCAGTGCTACTTCAACTGGACTGTGGTTGTCCTTCCCCAGTACTGCTGTAACTGGACTGTGGTTGTCATTCCCCAGTACTACTGCAACTGGACTGTGGTTGTCATTCCCTAGTACTACTGCAACTGGACTGTGGTTGTCATTCCCCAGTACTACTGCAACTGGACTGTGGTTGCCATTCCCTAGTACTACTGCAACTGGACTGTGGTTGTCATTCCCCAGTACTACTGTAACTGGACTGTGGTTGTCATTCCCCATTACAACTGCAGCTGGACTGTGGTTGTCATTCCCCAGTAATACTGTAACTGGACTGTAATTGTCATTCCCCAGTACTACTGTAACTGGACTGTGGTTGTCATTCCCCCGTACTACTGTAACTGGACTGTGGTTGTCATTCCCCAGTACTACTGCAACTGTACTGTGGTTGTCATTCCCCAGTACTACTGTAACTGGATTGTGGTTGTCATTCCCCAATACTACTGTAACTGGACTGTGGTTGTCATTCCCCAGTACTACTGTAACTGGACTGTGGTTGTCATTCCCAGTACTACTGTAACTGGACTGTGGTTGTCATTCCCCAGTACTACTGTAACTGGATTGTGGTTGTCATTCCCCAATACTACTGTAACTGGACTTTGGTTGTCATTCCCCAGTACTACTGCAACTGGACTGTGGTTGTCATTCCCCAGTACTACTGTAACTGGACTGTGTTTGTCATTCCCAGTACTACTGTAACTGCTCTGTGGCTGCCATTCCTCAGTACTATTGTAACCAGACTGTGGTTGTCATTCCCCAGTACTACTGTAACTGGACTGTGGTTGTCATTCCCCAGTACTACTGTAATTGGACTGTGGTTGTCATTCCCCAGTACTACTGTAACTGGACTGTGGTTGTCATTCCCCAGTACTACTGTAACTGGACTGTGGTTGTCATTCCCCAGTACTACTGTAACTGGACTGTTGTTGTCATTCCCCAGTACTACTGTAACTGGACTGTGATCGTCATACCCCAGTACTACTGTAACTGGACTGTGGTTGTCATTCCCCAGTACTACTGTAACTGGACTGTGGTTGTCATTCCCCAGTACTACTGTAACAGAACTGTGGTTGTCATTCCCCAGTACTACTGCAACTGGACTGTGGTAGTCATTCCCCAATACTATTGTAACTGGATTGTGGTTGTCATTACCCAGTACTATTGTAACTGGACTGTGGTTGTCATTCCCCAGTACTACTGTAACTAGACTGTGGTTGTCATTCCCCAGTACTACTGTAACTGGACTGTGGTTGTCATTCCCCAGTACTACTGTAAGTGGACTGTGGTTGTCATTCTCCAGTACTACTGCAACTGGACTGTGGTTGTCATTCCCCAGTACTACTGTAACTGGACTGTGGTTGTCATTCCCCAGTACTACTGTAACTGGACTGTGGCTGTCATTCCCCAGTGCTACTTCAACTGGACTGTGGTTGTCCTTCCTCAGTACTGCTGTAACTGGACTGTGGTTGTCATTCCCCAGTACTACTGCAACTGGACTGTGGTTGTCATTCCCTAGTACTACTGCAACTGGACTGTGGTTGTCATTCCCCAGTACTACTGCAACTGGACTGTGGTTGCCATTCCCTAGTACTACTGCAACTGGACTGTGGTTGTCATTCCCCAGTACTACTGTAACTGGACTGTGGTTGTCATTCCCCATTACAACTGCAGCTGGACTGTGGTTGTCATTCCCCAGTAATACTGTAACTGGACTGTAATTGTCATTCCCCAGTACTACTGTAACTGGACTGTGGTTGTCATTCCCCCGTACTACTGTAACTGGACTGTGGTTGTCATTCCCCAGTACTATTGCAACTGTACTGTGGTTGTCATTCCCCAGTACTACTGTAACTGGATTGTGGTTGTTATTCCCCATTACAACTGCAGCTGGACTGTGGTTGTCATTCCCCAGTAATACTGTAACTGGACTGTAATTGTCATTCCCCAGTACTACTGTAACTGGACTGTGGTTGTCATTCCCCCATACTACTGTAACTGGACTGTGGTTGTCATTCCCCAGTACTACTGCAACTGGACTGTGGTTGTCATTCCCCAGTACTACTGTAACTGGATTGTGGTTGTCATTCCCCAATACTACTGTAACTGGACTGTGGTTGTCATTCCCCAGTACTACTGTAACTGGACTGTGGTTGTCATTCCCCAGTACTACTGTAACTGGACTGTGGTTGTCATTCCCCAGTACTACTGTAACTGGATTGTGGTTGTCATTCCCCAATACTACTGTAACTGGACTTTGGTTGTCATTCTCCAGTACTACTGCCATTGGATCTTTTTGTATCCACCTGAGCTACCACCATCTCAGACAGATAGTGCTTCTGTTTAACATGTTATCCAAAGGACAACACACTCAGGAGTACAACACCCCTCTTATACAGCACTGCAGTAGCAGCAGTTCCTCTCCCTGCTGTTGGAATGGAACCCACTGCCTTCTGCAGCAAAGACAATGTACTATCCGTTGCACCACTGAGTTGATAAAAGGAGGTAGAGAAAGGATAAGACAACATTAGAATTAGAGGATTGGTCTAAAATGTTACAGTATAAATTCAGTATGTATGAGAAAGTCAACTAAAGATGGTAACAATGTTATTGAGGAGAAGGAATGCTGGTAAAATTTAAAAAATATACAGGAAGTAGCATTACCAGTAGAAAACAAAAAGTGGTTGTTCCAATGAACTGACAGTGGTTTAAGACCCCCAATCAGAATTACTGTACATAGTTCTGGAGACTTTATCTTTGTAAGGATCTGTTGAAAGGGCAGAAATAGTGTGAAAGGGAACAAAACAATACAATACTGGTACCATTAATCTTATAAAGAGAGATGAGAAGAGTGTAATATGCGTAACCTGGACAAAAGGAGGT
Organism: Protopterus annectens; assembly: GCF_019279795.1. Classification (NCBI taxonomy): domain Eukaryota; kingdom Metazoa; phylum Chordata; order Ceratodontiformes; family Protopteridae; genus Protopterus; species Protopterus annectens. Next base: position 1,300,934,188 of record NC_056746.1, on the reverse strand, counting down.
AAAATGGTAATATGACAAACTTTGAAGTATATTGGTCATGTTTGGAAACATCTTTGTTTTACAGTGAATATTGCTTTCTGTTGTGCCATTCAAAATAAAGTTGAAAGTGATTTTACAAAAAATAAAAATAGAAGGGTGCTTCTTGACTTTTTACATTCACTGTTTACTCAGTTTTTCTGTTTAACCACACCCACTCAATTATGTCATGGTAGGTACTTAGCAAAGATTTACATACAGATGCAAAACATTATGGGTAATTAAATTAGCTTACTTCTTTAGAGGAGCTATGTCTTATTTACGTTGTGGTTTCACTAATGCATCATCATGTGTTATTTTTTTAATATCAGGTGCTCCATCTGCAAGAACTAGTTGAGAACTTGCCTTTCTAGGAAGAGACAAACTACTTATATTACATTTAACACACAAAAAAACAACAGTTTATACATTAATTTAGGTAGTAAGGTATTGTGGGTTCATTCTTTTGTGGATTTCCATTTCCAAGAAAATTTTTCAGAAGGCCGTCCTTATGATCAAAATAATTTGCAAAAAACTTTTTGTTTCAAAAAAACTGCATAATTTGGCATTACATATGGTAAGGAAGTTATATCAAACTCCAAAGTTATGTTACTTAATATGTGCTTTAGAACATGACCAATACACTTTAAGGTGCCTCAATGAGGTCTGTAGAGTCTGGTGGGGGTACCAGCTTCCAGAAGAATAAAAGTATGATGGCATGAAGTCTTATTCTAAAAATACAAGTTGAACATCTCAGAGGAGATACAAGAAGGAATTATTTCACACAAAGGGTGGTAGATGACTGGAACAGCCTCCCTGCAAACATAGTATGGTAAAGAACAGTTATAGAATGAAAGTACATATGAGAAGTATAATATAATTTTGCTGAGTTATGGAATAAAAAGCTGCACTTGAAGTTACACATCAGTTTATTCAGTTGGTAAGCTAATGAGAAAATAGTGGGCCAAGTGTACTTAACTTAGTCAACCGAAACTCTTCCCTGGACCATAGAATTTTCTGTTCTGTAACTCCTAGTCTTTCTGACATACAAAAACATATGCCGTAGTGCACTAGTAGATTTCCCTACAGTTCCCATAACACTTTTACCTTTTTGAGGAAAAATGTTCTCCCTAATAGTACACCGAAAGGTATCCTACTTGTATGTGACCCCCCAGCTCCTTAATGATCATTTCTCCATTAGCTAGTACAGCCAGTCATATTTTTATGAACATGCACCATCTGAGTTCAGAATGAGTGTTCTAAAATCTTTTCCAGTCTTTTCATGTTCAAGCACTTTCAGGTGTTAACATTCTGTAGACAGCAGCTGTATATTCATTAACACTGCATTAGGCTGGAGACATTAACCTCTCAGGAGTAGAATGGGAGTGGGAGATGTCAGCTATGTCTCATGGAATGGCTATAGTGCCCTCTACTGCTGTTCGTAACACTGCAGTGCAGGGTCACAGAAACTTAAAACTTGTTTCACCATGACCTGTATTTGTTTATTGTGTTTGTTAAGCATGTATCGTTTTAAAGAACAGTTAGTATCTAGCTACCTTTTTTCAAGAGATGGCAAGAAACACCCACACATCTTATGCAAATGACAAGCATATTGGCATGAGGTACAGTACAGTTAATAAATCAAGAATACACAACATACCCACCAAGAAGAAATAAAACCACTAATACAGAGAATCCTGGTTAAAAAGCCAGCATGGGAACACCACCAATCATACAGGAGTAAAAAGTAAGTATTTTAAAGAAAAATATAATAAAAAATAGTTGAGTGCTTTTGTCCCATAGTAATGTGGGACTTCATCAGAAAGTACAGTTGTGTCAAATCTTATAGGTTCATGGGTAGGTATTAGGCTATAGGCCCAAGGGCCTACGTATGCCTAGCCAACAAGGTTCCGTGGCTTACATCACCCAAGAAAGTTATGTTCCTGTGCCACTGTCAAGCAGAGACACAGAAGTGATCCCCGAGGTGTATTTCCTATTTCCCATCCACTCATCAAGATTTTTCTTGAAGAGTGATAATGAAGAACTTTGCTTGACATACATGGGTAGCCTGTTCCAGAGTATGGGAAGTCTCTGGGACAGGAATCTATCTCTCCAGCATGTCCTTGGTGACAAGGTTTATGTCCCTAGAGCCTGTAGCTCAGAGGGATTGGGATTTCTTTAGGTGTAGCATGTCCAACAGCTCTGGGTTTGACATAGCTTTATATGTTAGGCAGAGATCACCTCGGAGTAGGCGATATGCTATGGAGTAAAGCTGGAGTTTTTTGAGGCGGTCAGTGTAGGGCATTTATTTGAGGCCAGTAATCCTCTTTGTGAGCTACTTCTGTGGCTTTTCCAGCTGCTGCAGATGTCTTGTGAGGTACATTCCAAAAGGGGCATTGTACTCTATAATGGGTCTAATGAGTGTTGAGTAGAGGGGAACAATGACCTCTTTTTTCCTGGATGAGAACCCTTTTATGATGAGGTGCGTCACATAGAAGGATTTCCTGACTACTGTGGTGATGTGACTATCAAAGGAGAGACTACTTTCCACCTGGGTCCCAAGGTCTCATCACACATTCGGTGTTAAGTAGATTGCTGCCTATGTGGTAGTTCATGGGTACAGAGTTTTTACCAAAGGGGATGACACTGCACTTTTTGGCACTGAGCTTGAGGCCATGGCTCTGACACCAGGCATCTGTCTCAACAAGGCCCTTCTGTAGGATGTCCACATCATTTGAGGACTTGACTATGCCTCCTAGTTTGCAGTCATCTGCGAACTTCATTAGCCAGAGGCCTTCTGTGTTAGCCTGTACTTCAGAGAAGTAGATACCAAACAGGAGAGGTCCCAGGACTGAACCTTGTGGTACTCCACTTGTCACTGGTTTGAGGTCAGATTTGGAGTCTGCAACTTTTACATTGTGGGTTCTGTCAGTGAGCCAGTTGGCAACCCATCTTGTAATGTAGGGATTTATACCTAGTTTAGTGAGTTTAGCTATAATTCCAGAATGGGGGATGGTGTCGAAAGCCTTAGTGAGGTCAAGATAGGCTGTGTGAACCACCTTACCCTCATCTACGGCTTTGGTGACTGCCTCAAAGAAGTTGATCAGGTACAGGAGGCATGATCTGCCTTTCACAAACCCAAACTGGGTGGGATCCAGAGTTTGGAGGTTACCAATGTCTTTGTTTATGAGTTCCATGATGATACGTTCCATGGCCTTGCAGACCAGGCTCGTCAGGCTAATAGGATGATAGTTCCCAGGATCAGTGGTTGCTCCCCCTTTGTGTAGTGGGATAACTGTTGCTGTGTGCCATTCAGTGGGCACAAAGCCCGATGCAAGGCTATTATTGAACATGGTGCTTAGGTGGGGAGCCAGTTCGTTCTGAAGTTCATGTAAAATGCAGCCTGGGATGTTGTCTGGTCCCATGGATGCTGTGTTTTTGGCTTTAGAGAGTGCAGCATTTACCTGCATAGTTGTGATTACAGGGACTCTGCATTCTTCCTGTATAGATATGGGCCCTTTAGGGGGTGGGGGGGGGGGTAAAATATTTTAAAATATGGTACAATGATTCCAAAAGGCTTGAACAGTGATTTAAATTGGAAGAGTTTGCTTTAAGAAATATTTTATGATATAATTGACTTAAGAAGGTGTTATATAAGAATGGTTATTTTATATGTATTTTATTCCATGAAGGCGTTTTTACCGAGGCCCTAGAATAAAGGATTGGTTTCATTAGCTGCTTTCTTTTTTGGAGTCTAACACATTGGTATCCTGTTGTATTCAGAAGGAGTGGAGAGGAGAGGTGTTGCTGAGAATTGAAAGGAAACAAATAACTGGTCAGATTTTCTGATAGCTTTAATTTTTATCCAAATAAAATATGAGCTGTCTATGCACATCTAAGGTATGCAGTACCCTCTCACTGTCAGATTGCAGAGAGGGAAAAAAAGTAGGTATATTAATAGACTGACTAAGTGACAACTCATTAACCACCTTGGGCATGAAAGAAGGATTAGTACGCAAGAACACCCCATCCTCATGAAATATCAAAAAAGGTGGACAAGCCATAAGGGCTTGCAACTCAGACTCCTGACTGGCAGAAGTAAGAGCTAACAAAAGAACTGTCTTCCAAGAACAATGTTGCAAGGAAGCTGAAACAGCAGGCTCAGAAGGAGCCTGAGTCAATTTTTCCAGAACGAAATTAAGATCCCAGGGAGGAGAAACAGGCATCCTGGGAGGTGTAATGTTAAGGACACCTTTAAGAAATTGTTTAGCTTCAAATCTAGAAGCTAACAAGGGAATTAAAGGCAGGCAAGCAGAAAGAGCTGATAAGTGGGCCTTAACAGAAGAATAGGCTAAACCAGCATTGAGCAACTCACACAAATAAGAGAGAACCAAAGGAACATCCACAGAAAGTGGGTCCAGGTCACGAGAAAGACACCAAATAGAAAACCTCTTCCATTCAGATAAGTAGGATTTCCTAGTAGTAGGTTTCCTGGCCTCCTGCAGGACCTGACACATCTTCAGAAAAAAGCTGTCTATGAGGAATTAAAACCCTATCACCCACAGTGTCAGTTGAAATGTGGACAGGTGGGGATGGATGAGAAACACCTTGTCTTGTATGAGGAGATCCACCCTGTGAATTAACGTGTGATGATTGCCCCTGGCTAGATGCAGAAGTAGAGGGAACCAGTGCTGTTGCTGCCAAAAGGGAGTCACCAAGATTTTGGGAGCATCCTTTTGAATCTTGAACAGGACTCTGGGAAGGGGAGGAAGGGGAAGGAATGCATAAAGAAACATCCCCTTCCGAGAAAAGGAGAGGGCATCCACCTTCCACACCAGAGGACCTGGGGCTCTGGCACAAAACAGAAGAAGATGTCTGTTCAGAGGGGAGGAAAAGAGATCTACTTGAGGAGTACCCCAATGGTGAACAATGTCCAAAAACACATCCCTGTGAAGCATCCATTCATTCATGGGATTGAGTGAAGGACCTGCTCAGACTGTCTGCCACAATGTTCTGATCTGAAGGAATGTAAACTGCCTGAAGAGTCATCCAATATTGGATAGCCAGATCCCATACCAGAAATGCCAGCCGGCAAAGAGAGTAAGATCTCATACCCCCCCCCCCCTGTTTGATGATATACCACATGACTGTGGTATCGTTTATGAATACCTTGAGAAACTCTGGAGAGAAGAGAGGCTAAAAGGCCTGAAGAGCCAGCACAAGAGTACTCATCTCCTTGATGCTGATGTGCTCCTTCCACTGACGAGGCGACTGCACTCCCTGAACCCTTAGTGAGCCAAATGTTGCTCCCCATCCCACATCTGAAGTGTCTGTGAACAGATCCTGAGAGGGAAGTGGAGGCTGAAAAAGGAGCCATGGATTCAGAGACAACTGCTTAATCCATGACAGAAGTTCTTTCTTGAGACATGGGAGAAGAGGAACAGAAACGTCTAGAGGATGCACATCCTGAAGCCACACCAACTTTAGAAACCACTGGAACGTCCTCATGTGGACCCTGGCCAGAGGGAGCATTGGAATGGTGGAAGCCATGAACTCCAGAGCTGTCGGAAACTCCCTGGCTGTAATGGAGGCTAAGAGAAGAAGAGTTTGAAAGAAAGAAAGAAATGAGAGTTAATGCCTTTGGAGGAGGCAGGGATGCCAGCATCAGCACCATTTGAAACCTGGAACCCAGAAAGACATGATCCTGAGAAGGCGTCAGTGAAGACATTTTTGAAGTTTATTGTGAATCCTAGGCTCTGAAGAAGAGAAATGGTAAAATGAAGATTTTGCAAAACTCTGGAGAAGATGCCTGAATCAGCAGGTCATCCAAATAAGGAAAGATTTGAATCCCTTGAAGCCTGCAATGGCATTCACAGGAGTGAGGCATTTGGTTAACACCCTTAAGGCAGTAGAAAGGCCAAAGGACAAAGCACAGAACTGAAAATGCCAGGAAGCAACAGCGAAATGCAAAAATTTCCTGAAAAGAGGATGGATCGGAATATGGAGGTAAGCATCTTTGAGGTCCACAGACACCAGAAAGGCCAGAGTGAACAAGAGAGAAAAAAGGGACTGAAGGGACAACATCCGAAAGGAAGGTACCTTCAGAAAGGTGTTCAGATGGGAGGGGTCTAGAATAGGTCTCCAAGTACCTTTTTTTCTGGCACTAGAAACATTCTTGAATAAAACCCTTTTCACAACTGGAACACAGGCACCTCTTGAAAAGTACCCTGAGACAAGAGGTCTCGAAGAACCTCTGGGAAAAAAGGAAGTTGCTTCCAAGGAGGATGAGGAATGCCCATAAAAGGAGGGTGAGAAATCCAGACCATGAAGTACCCTTGCCGAATGATTGACAGAACCCAAGAGTCCTGGGTGACTTGGAGCCAAATAAGAAGAGAAAGAGAAAGGTGAAGACAAAGAGGAATATGGCTGGGAATGGGTAGATAGTCAGTCAGCACCCAGTTAGTCAGGAAAGGGAGGCTTAAGAATCCCTGCAGTCTGACTGGCCTTAGCAGGAGGAGTCCATTTACTACCCTTTTTACCTTTAGAAGGAGTGTGAGACTGCCTATGAACAAAGGCTGGCTTAAAAGGGTAGTTTCACTGAAATTTAGGCATAGGAGAAACAAAGACATGCGTATGCTCCTGTAAATCCTTCCCTTTGTCCTGAAGAGGCTTAAATAAACCAGCAGATGCTTCTACAAGTGGCATTCCCTAGGGCTCAGTCCTAGGACCCCTCCTGTTTGGCATATACTTCTCAGAGGTACAGGCAAGCGCAGTAGGACTATGGCTGACCAAGTTCACAGACGACTGCAAACTAGGGGCTATAATTGACTCTCCAGCTGACACAGACATCCTCCAAAAGGGTCTCACTGAGACGGATACCTCATGTCAAAATCATGGCCTCAAACTAAATGCCAAAAAGTGCATAGTCATTCCCTTTGGAAAAAACAAAGTATCCACAAACTACCACATAGGTGATAGTCACCTAAATACGGAAGACATAATAAGGGATCTGGGTACCCAAGTAGATAGTAATCTCTCCTTTGATAATCACATTGCCAACGTGGTTAGAAAATCAATTGATGTGGCCCACCTAATCACAAAAGGGTTCACATCCAGATCAAAAGAGGTCATTGTGCCCCTCTACTCATCACTCATCAGACCCATGACAGAGTACAACACCCCATTTGGGATGTACCTTACATACATTTCAAACACAACCACTTTACAAATGCCGTTTCAACACAAATGTCTGTACAAATCAGCTTGATATACATATGACCTGCAACAGCTGGAAAGACCACAGAAGTACCTCACCAAGAGGATCACTGGCCTCAAATAGATACCCTATGCAGCTCAACTGAAGAAACTCCAGCTGTACTCAGTTGCATACCGCCTACTCAGAGGTGATCTCTGCCTGACATACAAGACCATGTCCAACCCAGAATTGATGGATGTGCTCCACCTAAAGAAAACCATATCACCTCGAGCCACATGCTCTAGGGATCTAAACCTCACCACAACAATAAATAGGATGTGCTGGAGGGATAGATTCCTGTCCCAGAGACTTCCCATGCTTTGGAACAAGATTCCAATGTACATTAGGCAGAGCTCCTCACTAACACTCTTCAAGAGAAACCTTAACGAGTGGATGGGAAACAGAAAGTTTACCCCAGGGATCACTTCAATGGCTCTGCTGGACAGAGGCACAAGAAACTAATCTAAGGGGGAGGTGAAAGCCAACACATTCTGGCTAGGCTTATAAATGCCTTTGGACAGATAGCCTAGTACCTACCTATGAACCTATGAAACTATGAACAAAACAAAAGAGTATTATCCAGAGCAGAATCCATCAACTTAGCTTTAGTATCATTGGACAAAGGTTGAAGCCAAAGCCATGAATATTTGCTCAGAACTGAACCAGAAGCAGCGGCCCTAGAAGAGGCATCTGCTGCATCATAACTACATTTGATAGAATGACAAACTACCTGAGAGGAAGTCCCAAGCAAGGGAAGAGCAGAAGATTTACTCTTAGAGTCTGAAAGATCAGAAAGAAGCTGGCAAGCCAGAGAAAGAAGAGCCAAGACATACCTAGAGATATGGGTCTGATAATTAATAGCCCTAAAAGCTAGGGTTGCTGAAGTATAAACCTTCTTACCCAGCCTATCCATGGTTCTACTGTCCTTGTCAGAAGGCAGTAACTTGGACGAAGGAAGCAATTGAGATGGCTTATCAGAGGCTACAGACACCACAGAGGGGTCAGCAGCAGGACATTTAAAAAAAAAGGAACAATCCTCAAGCACCCTATAAAAGCTATCAGACTTCCTGGGAGCTGGAGGCAGATAAACTGGAACTTTAGAGGCAGTGGAAAAAACATCCAATAAAGCAGGCAAGACAGGAAAAATGGCTGCAGGCTTAGGAGATTCCATCTTCAGCAACTCATAGTACCTCTTATGGATATCCAAAACCTGGGCCCAATCCCACTTAAAAAAGTTCCATCATCCTAGAGATTGTGTCCCCAAAGGAAATTTCCTTAGCAGGATTATCTAGAGTAGGAGAATCCTCCTCCTCAACCCATAGTCTAAAGGAGAAGGAATCTGGGTAGAATAAGCAACTGAGTCATCATCAGAATCCACCTCAGAAGAATGTAATCCTCTGGGCTTTTTAGGGGAAGAGGAGAACCAAGGAGGAGCGGGAACTGAAACCCCTTGAGGAGACCTCAATGACAGTAAAGCATTAAATAGTCTATGAGTAAAGGCCTGCCACTCACTTTGTGGATCCTTAGGAGCAGAAGAAACATGATTAGTTTTCTGTTTCTTTTTTAGGGGGACATCCATCCTTGAAACCTGAGAAGGCCTAGATGCAGGATGGCATTCCACAACTGCAGCAGGAACCTCTTCCCTAAAGAGAAACTGCAGAACCCCTCTAGACCTCTCGGAAACAGTCAACTGTGGTTCCCCCTGAATGCCCAAAATGGACAGCTGCAAAGCCTCATCAGACATGCTGCCCACCAGATCCTCATCAGCTTCCAACCCAGAAGAGGTAGAAGAATCTGACAAAACAACCGGGTGAGCCTCTGGGTTCATAATAACCTCAGGAGAAACTCCCGGCAGAGGCTGGACAGTGGAAGATTCCAGTCTTACCTTATGCACCTTCTTCTTCCCTGATGGCTGATCCTCTGGGCAGGAAGTTCCATCCATAGTATCTGCAACAAGAAACTTAAGATGCTAGTGCTCAAGATACAAGAAAGGGAAGAAAGCCTACTATGAAGAGTTTTGGGGACAAACACCTGACAAATTGAACAAGATGTATGGTCGTGAGCAGCACCTAGGCAAAAAAGACATTTATCATGGCGGTCTTTATGAAGAATCAATCTCCCACACTGGCATTTACCCTTTCTGGATGACATTAAACCCAAACTACAGAAAACAAACAGAAAACGTAGCCACAAACCCAACCGGGCACTTATCTGCAACTGTGAGGACTCCAGCAAACAGGAGTAAGCACAGGAAAGCTAACAAATAGAAAAACAAAAAAAACTGATGGAGGCAACAGACCGATGGTTAATACAGCATTCGGACTGGTGACAAAAAAGTTCTGAGGATGGTATGCCTGAACATCACCTTTATGCCTGACCCCATACAAGGAGTGTGCATGTGACGTTCAGTGTACCTTAAAGCAATGGTAGACTTTGGTAAACTGGCCAGATGGTGGGTTTAAAGGCAGGGAATCCCCATTTGTAAGGAATACTGCAGCGGTGAATGTAAGGACATCACTCAGTACATTCAAAACTCATCTAAAGCAACCAAATGTGGGCAACACTTCCCTAATTAATGAACAATTGTAATTTAAAGGTGCAAATATACATTACGCAAATAAAACAGTAAGATGTCATCATTTAAAATGTTTTAGCACCAATAATTAAAACAGTTAACAGATAAAGAATGACTGTGGCATAAATAGACCAAAACCATAGTTAATAGAGTCTGTTCTCTGTAAAAATTGCCTCGCTGTATGAAGCATTACTATAAAAGAACTGCTCTAAGTTTCAAAGCACTAGTAATAGAAATACAATCATTGAGACCAGACTTATCACTCACATGGAGGTGCAACTGCCATAACAGTTCTTTGTATTCTGTCAAAATACTCCAGGGGCCACGTCTAGGATTCTGAGGTACTTGTTCCAAAACAAAAAAAAAATAGAACTTTTTTGTGTGTTACGCAAACAGACTTATGTTTCTACAAGGCGTTATTCTCATTTTTGTTTTTAACATTGTAAAGATGTTTGTAAATTCTCATGTGGAGGGGGCGCTCAGCTTTGCTTACATAAAAGACAAAACAGGCATCATAAAACACTAAATAAATTATTCCTGATGTGTTTCAGTTATAACTTTGCTTAAACCAACAAACAAAGTTAATGGTGGGTAAATCAATAACATCCCCCCAACATATAAAACTACATTGCTGACAAGCTCCACACTTTCTAGTACCTAGGGGCAAGAGGGCCCACAGGATTTTTTGCAGGGGGTGCAAACCCAGAGGCAGAGCTCCAGGGTATATCTGTTTATGTGTGGCTAGCCAAGAAAACTATATACCATGGTTAACTCAAATCGTACATACCATCGCTCATTTCTTGGGCTAAACAAGTACACGGTTGCCAGCAACATGGAAGCCTTCCATAAGGCATCCCTTGCAGGTCCTTGCTTAATGTTTGGCCTCCTGCAGCTATAAGTAACTGCATCCACAGTGGGCGGGGTGCTCGTGCTGCTCTTCCTACACCATGCAGGGCGCCTAGGCAATTACGCAAGCAGGTGTGATGTAAATGATAGGAAAGTTATGCCCCAGGTTATTGCAAAGCAACACAAGAAATATTAATTAAAAAAAAAATAATCGTATTTAATAAATCAGTTAAAACTGCACAGCAAGCATTGTGGCTGTCTTAGTGCACATACTGATGCCTTCAAGTCAGTGTAAGCCACAACCTTGATGAAATACAAAGCATTGTAATGTTATAGTAGGTTGTGAGCTGGGTAACGTCATGGTTGAGTTCCTACCCAAAGCAAATTCTGGCTCTAAATGTGGCTGACATGGAAGGTGGTTGAATAAAGTGTAAATGGTTGAACATAGTCCTTGTTATATCTGCAGACATTAGATGTATGCTACAGTGGAACTGTGCCCTGTGTGTCTGTGGTTGAGGAGCAGAGCTGGATTGTGGTCAAATGGGGCCTTAAGCAGAGTAATGGATCATGCCCCCCCCATGCACAGCCCTGCCCCCTGCAACCATTCCAGTGTGCCATTACTTGGCTATTTCTCCCCAGTTACCATAAACACTGTAATGTGCATACTGTTTTATGTTTTACTTCTACAATGATTATTTAGATTTAATTTAAAGCTTTTATTTTAAATTTTATAGCACAAACACTAATAGACATTTGCTAAACAAAGCAGTACAGTCTCACAATGAAAACGGACTTAGCATTAAAACTTCTGTTCTTGAAACTCACATTCATTGAAACAGCATTGAAGCCCTCATTCTAAGAAAATACATCTGGCCAGTGGAGGATTAAGTTTCCCTTTGGGCTGTTTTCGAACAATAGGGTCCTTGCACACATACATGCATGTGTTCTTTAATTCACTTTCCTGATTGTATTAAATTATATTCCTTATCTAATACAGCACCACTTATTAGAGCATGTTTTAAATTTGTAGTTTTGAACATTTTCCATTAAGCAATGAAACAAAATATATGAACCAATAATGACAAAACTGCCCAATTCAGAACATTTCCATCATAAAAGTCTACTCAAACTTCTGCCATTATAATCCACTGGTATCAGTAAATATTCACAATCTCTACAGAAGTAAAAGTCATGTAAATAATTCCACATTAAAGAGATCTGTAACTAATGAAGAGGTTGCTGCTAGCAAACAATTTTTTATTTCAGTGTTTCATCTACAACTTCAGTGCCTGCTGCCCTTGAAGAATAAATTGCCTGTTACATTAAAGCTGGTAATATTGCAATAGGAATGGAAGACAAACTGATAACAGGTTCATAGTTTCTAGATATCTCATCCAAAGGAGGACATACTCAGGACTGCAGCACTCCTTCCTCCTTAAAGTACAACACACTATCAGCAAACCATCTACATGCTGTGGGAGTAGAGCCCACAGTCTTCTGCATCAAAAGTAAGTATACTACCTGTTGCACTACTCACAAAGTCTTTAAATTCTATAGCACAATAGTGATGACCATTTGCTAAACAAAACAACTGCACGTTGTAGACAGACTTAGCATGAGCAGCAGTAAACTTCTCTTCCCTTGAAGTTCACAGTTCCTTGAAAATGCATTTGACACAACTCCTTGAAACTCATTTTTTAAACAGCTTGGTGGTTTGGGTAAAGGATTCATATCTCATTTCCTGTAACCAATGTACAGGATTTGAGCCAGAGTGAATTAACTAATCACCTGCTATCCCTAACTGGGGCATTTCACACACACACACACACACACACACACACACACACACACACACACACACACACACACACACACACACACACACACACACACACACACACCTCTTTCCTGTACTTACAGACTTCAAAGACATGGTAAAAGAGAAACACCAATAATAGAATAATAATAGTCTCCCTCTGTTACTAAGGAAAATATACAGACTGAGGTAAATAAGAGCTGTTTTGAACTACACTGAAAACTGGAGTTATAACACAGTTTGCTTAGGAAGACTTAAAAAAAGCAAGTTGATAAAAAAAGCATAGCTAACAAGGTCTAACACCATGTGCAGCAGCAGTCTTAATGTACAAGTCATAACTGCAATGACAAAACATTTCTACAAAATCATGCAGTTATAACACATCTTTATTAACAACAAATCTCGCTGGGCCACATAACCCTTTCACCAGCAAAAATCTGTTTCTATGTTCCAAGATAAACTTAGAATACAAACCATAAATTGACAGGAAACTGTTCTTCCCTTTAAATGCCCACTCTTATTCAGTTAAAAAGAAAAGACGAACCTTGATGAATCCTAAAGAAGGGCATTATTAATGTTTGAAATGACTTTCTGCTTTAATGTCTAGTACTAGTGAGTGGGCTTAAGCTCCAGGAATGGTTTATTCAGTTATTCTTCCATTCTGTTACTAATACTTTACCTACTTGAGCACCTAAGTAATTGCAGCCATATTTAGCATAAATCTGTTTGTAATTTGTTGAGTATAAATAGTAAACAATTATTATTTCTCTTGCTGTAATATTTCTGACCCTCTTTCCAACACACAGAACCCATCTTTGACTTCTTCCAAGTAAAAAAGTAATAGGATATCACTCCAGTATTTAGCATGGGTAAAACTTTAGGTGGACACTGCCGGAATGAATAAGATAATGCACAGAGTTACACTTTCAAGACACATTATTTAAAAGCAAACATAAATAAAACAGAAACTAAAAGAAACAGAAATGCCTGTGAAAGCTGTAACCAAATATTGCATGCTGGTGCATAGAAATCAAAACAAAAGTTCTTTCTAAGGATGACTGTGTATGCATTTTGCTGGATTTGCTTTTAGTGAAACTGTTTTTTTTTTTGTTTTAAAGACAAGTTACTAGAAGTAATTACATCCTTGAATATTATCATTAAAGCAGATAAATTAGAAGGGGGTAGTCCAGTGCATAACACTTTCCTAGTAACAAAACCACAACTTGTATCAGTGTCAGTGTGGTACTTTGCAGGTATCATTTATGCATTTGATGGCATAAATATGCAGCACTTTTAGAGAAGGCATTCAACAAAACATTTACAGGGTTGGACACCTGTATGTATAATTTTATTATTTATGTATTTATTTTACATTTGTTGACCGGTATTGTTTGATTGAGCTGAAGAGCCCTTTTTCAGCCGAGGCCCAGGGAGAAAAACTCCAACATATTATACAATTTCCATTATAAATTAGCATTAAACATCAATGTTACAGGATTATTATAAGGCATTAAGTAGCAATACAATATCATACAGTGTAAAAAATCAGGAGTATAGCAAAGCTCTTTTAAGATGTATAAAAAAAATAATATGTCATTAAGATGAATATAGTTTTTGGGGTAAGTGGTTACAAAAACCCAGTTTTATCAAAATGTAGTTGCATGAAGGCAAGACGATTACAATAGAATGTTTCTCTGAGGCGATTTGCTTAATAGGTTTTAAAAGACAGTAGAAAGACTAGTTAAGGAAGATTAGAGAGAGCTAGTGAGAAGAGTGAGTTAAGGGCAGAAAGTAGATTAAGGTATGAGAAGTAGGGGATGTTAAGGAGGGAGAGTTCAGTGACAGGACCAGTGACTTTTAAAGTGCTCTTTGGTGGCTGTCTTAAATTGTTTAGGATGTGTAAGGGTCCTGATTTCTAGTGGGAATCTATCCCAGGCAATAGTGGGGTGATAGCTGTACATGTTACGTCCAAATTTAGACTTGGGTTTGTAGATTTGTAGTAGGTCTTGGTTAGAGCTTCAGAGAGGTCTGGAGGGAGAATGATGGGAGATGAGAGGAGAGAGTGCTGGGCAGTAGGAAGGCTGGTGTAGGATGGAATGGATGATCTGGAGCTGAGAGAGAAGAAGCTGGTGCGGTAATTCAAGCCAGTTTAGGTGTTTTAGAAAGAGGCAGTGATAGGATTTTTAGGTTTGTTGGGCAGCAAATCTAGCCACCTTGTTGTAGGTAGATTCGAGTTTGGTCAAGAGTGTTGAGTTAAGATTTGTAAGAATTTGAGAGTTGTACATTAGAATGGGTAGAAGGTAGGTAAGAGAGAGAGTAATCTTGGCATCAGAGGCAAAGAATTTCTTGTTATGGTAAAGGAGCCCTAGTTTTGAATGAGCCATTTTGATACAGTTATTAACATGCAAGTCAAATTTAAGCTGATCGTCTATGCTTACGAGTAAGAGATTAGTGCTGGATTCTGCCTGAATGGGAGTGTTATTAAGGGATTGTATGGAGAAGAAGGGTTTAATAAGGTTGAGTTTTTTAGGTAGGAAGAGTAACAGCTTTGTTTTTTTAGGGTTAAGAATGAGCTGGTTGTTTGGAGCCATGTTTTGACTAAGTTAAAAGATGCTTGAGTAGCTGAGAAGAGCTTAGAGGGAGAGTTGGCTATGGTAATGACTGTAGAGTCATGTGCGTATTGCACTAAAGATGACTGAGGACAGGAGGTATAGAGCTGATTAGTAAAGATATTAAAAAGTCTCTGTTCAACCAGTGCTTTATGTCCCTGCCCAAGTAGCTGACACACCCACACACACACACACACACACACACACACACACACACACACACACACACACACACACACACACACACACTTTAAGATATGAGTTATATACAAACACACAGACACTCTTGGGGAAGACTGGCACAGGTTTTCCAGCTATGTCCCTTCCTGCCAGGCTATAAGGTAGTAATCACTGCCACCAACCACTAATACCAGCTACTAATAAGGCCCTTATCAAAGGGTGCCCAATTATTACTGTGCAATATTATTATCCAAATGGTAAGTGTGACGAACAGCAAGGCTTATTTGGGGTGGACTGGACAGTATCACGATATACATGCAATGTACTCTAGAGCTTAAATTATCTCTACACAAAACAGTCACAGTTGAAAGGTTCAAAACTATTTAATAATAAATAATAAAAATATAAGACAATACTTCTTACTACACGGTGCTATTCAAGAGTTCAGAGATCACAGGAAAATGTTTAAAATAATACAGTAGAATAGTTCTGACATCAGTACAGAAAACAACTAGTCTAATATTCCTATTTCCTAGCTATTTCTAAGAGCAAACACAGTTCTAAAATAAACTTACATATAGAGCAAGACAGTGCTGATGATGTTGGATGTTCTGAAGACAAATGCAAAATGCCCTGAGTCTCTCTGTCCTTAAATTGATAGCACAGTACTACTGACTCATTTTAGATTACATCAGTTTTTCTCTGATTCCCAGGCTAACAAAAACTCAGAGTTTAGCAGCCCTTTGATCTTACACCTGGTCAGGAAGCTACAGCAATAAAAGGCATTATACATGCAAATTCTAGCAATTAACTCTGGTCTCAAAACAATAGCAAGAATTCCTTTATCCAGACATCTTGGTTCCGAGTTAGAGATCAATGCAGTCATACAAGGCTTGACCTATCTGCTTTCTTCCAGCAGAGTGCACTGTTGTTACATTTTTGACGTTCAACATTTAACACCATTTTCTTCCATTTAAGAAAACAAGCCTGTGGCTTATATTAATATTTACAAATGACAGATTTATCTACAAAATTCTATCTAGCTAGGTTGGCAGCCTTCACATATCTTCACAACCTTGTCAAATGCTAAAGTAAAATCTCTATAAATTACATCAGAGCATACTTTTTCATTCATAGCTGTTATTATATTGTTATAGAATATCATATTACAGGTGGTATTAGCTCTATTTTCAACATATGCATGCTGATATATGGTTTCAAGGCAGAACCTATCCAATTCTGACAATAAGTTTTCCAATATCACTTTCTCCATTATTTTTCTGAAGTAGACTTAAGGGTCTATATGACTCTGGGTTTGTCCTACTTCCCTTTCCTTTAAATACAGGTTTAATAAGCACATATCCAGTCTTGAGGAATTTCCCCATATTTATATGACCTAGTGAATAATAGATGTAATGGCACAGTAAGTTCTGGCTGAAGTGAAGGCTACACACTCAAGTATGCTAGCCAAATTAAAGCATTTACTGTGTTTCTGTACCTAATTTCTGCTACTTTGTAAAAAAAAAAAAAATATCCTTGTTTCCTGCCTTTACTGAACTAGAATAGTCCAGTCTTCAGGTATTGCTGATCTCTGGGCTGTGTCATAGTTCCTGTGTTGCCCATATCCTTATTTGGATAGGAGGAAGCTTCTTTGTTCACCAGTGAGAGTGGGGAGCTCTGAGTAGCCTATCTGTCCCTTGAGGAGTGGTTCCAGCCCAGTGACTTGTAGCTTATTGCCCATTTTGGGCCATTTCCTATCTCTTTCTAACCCCCTGCTTTAAAGCCAGCTTTAGCGTGCTTTTGCGCTTGTAATTTAAAGTTTGTCCTGTTTGTTGCATTTACCTGTAGAGGCTACACACTCAAGTGTGCAAGCCTGTGTTACATATTTACTGCATTTTCCTGCTGTTTGTTGCAAAAAAGAAAAAACAAAAAAATTATCCTTGTTTCCCCTCTTTCCTGACCTAGAGTAGTCCAAATACAGACTTTGCTGTATTCTGGACTTTTGGAAAGTTCCTGTGTTGCCCATTTCCTTTCTTGGATAAAGGGAGGCTTCTTTGTTCACCAGTGGCAGTGGGGAGCTTAGAGCAGCCTATCTATCCCTGGAGGTGTGTTCCCAGCACAAGAATCTGGTAGTCTATTGGCCATTTTGGGCCAATTTCTAGCTCTTTCAAGTCCCCCTGTATAAAACCCACTTTGGCGCATTTTTTGCACTTGCTACTATTCAGCCAAGCTCCTCGTGGTCCTGCAGAGTGGTGCTAGCAGCAGAGAGGCTAAAAGAGCGACTGCTAACCTGATAAAAGTGTTTTTTTTCCTGCTACTACCTGGGTGACTGTCCGATCTATCTAAACTGCAAGTATTTCTGCTTCTTGAACTATTTTAAACTGTTTAAAGTTGTTTTTGCACCTCCACTTTTAAAGTTTGTCCTGTTTGTTGCATTTACCTGTTGAGGCTACACACTCAAGTGCGCTAGCCTGTGTTACATATTTATTGCATTTTCCTGCTGTTTGTTGCAAAAAAGAAAAAAAAAACAAAAAGATTATCCTTGTTTCCCGTCTTTCCTGACCTAGAGTAGTCCAAATACAGGCTTTGCTGTATTCTGGACTTTTGGAAAGTTCCTGTGTTGCCCATTTCCTTTCTTGGATAAAGGGAGGCTTCTTTGTTCACCAGTGGCAGTGGGGAGCTTAGAGCAGCCTATCTATCCTTGGAGGAGTGTTCCCAGCACAAGAATCTGGTAGTCTATTGGCCATTTTGGGTCAATTTCTAGCTCTTTCAAGTCCCCCTGTATAAAACCCACTTTGGCGCGTTTTTTGCGCTTATTACTATTCAGCCAAGCTCCTTGTGGTCCTGCAGAGTGGTG
The DNA here is from genome assembly GCF_019279795.1 of Protopterus annectens. NCBI lineage: Eukaryota > Metazoa > Chordata > Ceratodontiformes > Protopteridae > Protopterus > Protopterus annectens. The sequence goes on along the minus strand of NC_056746.1, from coordinate 1,300,916,035 downwards.
CTAGCAGCAGAGAGGCTAAAAGAGCGACTGCTAACCTGATAAAAGGTTTTTTTTTCCTGCTACTACCTGGGCGACTGTCCGATCTATCTAAACTGCAAGTATTTCTGCTTCTTGAACTATTTTAAACTGTTTAAAGTTGTTTTTGCACCTCCACTTTTAAAGTTTGTCCTGTTTGTTGCATTTACCTGTTGAGGCTACACACTCAAGTGCGCTAGCCTGTGTTACATATTTATTGCATTTTCCTGCTGTTTATTGCAAAAAAGAAAAAAAAATGATCCTTGTTTCCCGTCTTTCCTGACCTAGAGTAGTCCAAATACAGGCTTTGCTGTATTCTGGACTTTTGGAAAGTTCCTGTGTTGCCCATTTCCTTTCTTGGATAAAGGGAGGCTTCTTTGTTCAGCAGTGGCAGTGGGGAGCTTAGAGCAGCCTATCTATCCCTGGAGGAGTGTTCCCAGCACAAGCATCTGGTAGTCTATTGGCCATTTTGGGCCAATTTATAGCTCTTTCAAGTCCCCCTGTATAAAACCCGCTTTGGCATGGTTTTTGCGCTGGTTACTACTCAGCCAAGCACCTCATGGTCCTACAGAGTGGTGCTAGCAGCAGAGAGGCTAAAAGAGTGACTGCTAACCTGATAAAAGTGTTTTTTTCCTGCTACTACCTGGGCAACTGTCCGATCTAGCTAAACTGCAAGTATTTCTGCTTCTTGAACTGTTTTAAACTGTTTAAAGTTGTTTTTGCACCTGCACTTTTAAAGTTTGTCCTGTTTGTTGCATATACCTGTTGAGGCTACACACTCAAGTGCGCTAGCCTGTGTTACATATTTATTGCATTTTCCTGCTGTTTGTTGCAAAAAAAAAAACAAAAATTATCCTTGTTTCCCGTCTTTCCTGACCTAGAGTAGTCCAAATACAGGCTTTGCTGTATTCTGGACTTTTGGAAAGTTCCTGTGTTGCCCATTTCCTTTCTAGGATAAAGGAAGGCTTCTTTGTTCACCAGTGGCAGTGGGGAGCTTAGAGCAGCCTATCTGTCCCTGGAGGAGTGTTCCCAGCACAAGAATCTGGTAGTCTATTGTCCATTTTGGGCCAATTTCTAGCTCTTTCAAGTCCCCCCGTATAAAACCCGCTTTGGCGTCGCTTTGCGCGATTTTGCATTGGGCAGCTCCACTTAATTGGGTTTAAATCATTCTCGGCTCCACAAAGTCTGCTCTTCACTTTTTTCCTTAGAACTGATCTAGTTCTCATAATAAACACCCTATTCCCACTCTAAAGCCTGGCACTTGCTCACTAAAGCAATTATATAAGTCAGCACTAAAAAATTAAAAGCACTACACTCTCACAAACTCCCCTTGAGTACCTTGTTCCCCATTGGCCCTTTTTTTCAATTATAAAGGAATTCCCAATACTATTCTAGCATGTCCAAAGGTCAGTTGTCAATCTCCTCTCCAGTCCAGCTGGTGAATCTGGGAATCTTGAGGCAATGTTACAACTGCCTCATGTACACAGACAACCCTCTCCTCCTCCCAACAAATTCCAACACATGTGAGAGATGCAACCATACAGCCAAACTGGAGGCTAAGCTCTCTCAACTCAGTACTGGTGTAACCATTCAGGAGGAGAAGGAAACCACACTCACTACAATTCCAGTCTCACATAGACCTACCACGACAGCAAACCAAACACATAAACACACAAAAACATACTCGGAGGCTCTAAATAAAAATTTGCCTAAGCAGCAGAGACCTCCAAAGCAGACACCCAAGCAACTGCTACCCCAAAACAAAACACGTGCAACACATAGCTCACAAAGCCAGTGTGCCGAACAGTCACAGCCCTTAAGGCTAAACAACACACCTGATACACTTGTAATAGGTGACTCTATCATCAGGCACACTGACGTTCCGCTTACCAGGCTGAATAAGGAGAAGGTCACGGTGAGCTGCCTGTCGGGCGCTAGGATCCGCCACATAACACAAGCACTCAGGTCACTCCAAGGCAAGTACAAATATGACTCAGTCATTGTCCATGCTGGTGTGAATGACCTGAGACGTACCTCCCTGGACTACATGAAAAGAGACATAGAGGAGCTCTCTGAGCATGTAGCCCAGGCTGGTATGACCCTGACCTTGAGTAGCATCTTACCCTCACCAAGAATGATGCCACAATATGAAGACAAGATGATCAATTTCAACAATTGGCTTAAGTATTGGTGTCATTCAAAGGGGATCCAATGCCTGTCAGCCTGGGATGACATGCTCGACAAGCCACGATGCTTCACTAGGGACGGCTTGCACCTGTCACCCCTGGGCTTTCGGATATTGGCAAAGGCTCTTGCCACCCCCATAGTGCCTTTTTAGGCAAGGCTCAAAAGACAAACCCACCTCCATAGGTATCACAAGGGATAAGAAACTAAGAGTAATGCTACTCAACGCCAGAAGTCTAAACCTCAAGATGCACGCACTCGAAACTCTCCTTAGCATGGAGAACATCGATATCTGTGCAGTAACAGAAACCTGGTTCAAGGCTCCCAAGAGCACCCCAGCACTACCAGGTTATACCTCATACCATGCTTTTCGGCTCAAAAACTTGGACCGAACCACAAAACGAGGGGGAGTATCAATATTCGTCAAAGATACCCACACCTCCAGGTTGGTGGCACAGCACGAAGCATCAGAGACTATCCATGTGCAACTAACAGTGGGTAAAACTGCCTTCCAGTTTATAGCCTGCTACAGACCACCCTCCCAAACCCAGGAACCCCACTCGACCTTCCTGAGAACACTGGAAAATATGAAGGTCTCTCCAAACACCATTATATTGGGCGACTTCACTACCCAAACATAGACTGGGAGCATTACTCTAGCTCCAACACCCTAGCCCAAAGGTTCCTAGAATTTATAAACTCAAATGCTATGGAACAACTTGTTACCACTCCCACAAGAGGGGAAAACATACTGGACCTGATCATCACCAACATGGGGGCTCTATGCTCCAGACCAGAAGTGTATCCCTCACTGGTAAGATCAGGCCATAAACTAATCTCACTGGATATTCACATCCCGACCCCACCCCCTGCCCAGAAAACCACAGTGAAAAATTTCTCTAAAGCAAATTTCACACTCCTCAAAACCGAGGTGGAATCCTTCAAAGCCCCCGGGCCTGTGGAAAATATGGCCCAGACCACAGAATCCTTTATAAACGCATTCTATGAACACCTTTAGGAATGCCTGGATCATGCAATCCCAAATAAAACCAAGACCCAATCCTCCAAAGGCAGGCGTCCTGTCTGGTGGACCCCAGCCATAAACAAACTATACAATAGAAGGAAGAAGCTACTACATGATAGAGCAAAATCCCAAAAAGGGAAGGCATCTCTGATCAGTATTAGCAAAAAACTATGGGCACTCATAAAATCGTCTAAGGCCAGCTTCGAGAGAAAAATTGCACAGGACACTAAGGATAATCACAAGGCTTTCTTTAGTTGTGTTAGGAACCTGGGTGGGAATTCCCAGATATGCTCAGAATTAGTCCAAAATGACAAAAAATACACTGAACCCACAGACATTGCCAACATCCTAGCTGACAGGTTCAGTGCAAACTCCCCCCCACTCCCCACCAAAAGGGCAAATATCTATCCCAGCAGAGTTCTGCCCCCCTGACATCTCAGATGCTCAGGTAAGAGCCGCCCTCTCCAAAGCAAAAAACACAGCATCAATGGGACCAGATGGTGTCCCAGGCTGCGTCCTACATGAACTCCAAGAAGAGCTAAACCCAAACATAAAACTACTGTTCAATCTCAGCCTTACTACAGGATATGTACCCAAAGAGTGGCGTACAGCAACAGTGGTCCCTCTCCACAAAGGTGGTGCCTCAATGGATCCTGGAAACTATCGCCCCATAAGCCTGACTAGCTTGGTCTGCAAAGCTATGGAAAGGATCATCATGGACCTCATAAATAAAGATATTGGGGACCTACAGACACTGGATCCTACCCAGTTCGGCTTTGTTAAGGGCAGATCCTGCCTCTTAAACCTGGTCGATTTCTTTGAAACAGTCACCAAGGCCATTGATGAGGGGAAGGTCGTCCACACAGCCTACCTGGACCTCGCAAAAGCCTTCGATACAATACCCCACTCGGGCATTATAGATAAGCTCACCAGCTTAAATATAAACCCCTATGTCACTAGATGGGTTGCAAACTGGCTCAAGGACAGAACCCACATGGTTAGAATTGCTGGAGCCATGTCAGACTCCAAACCAGTTACAAGTGGCGTCCCACAAGGCTCAGCCCTGGGACCTCTCTTGTTCGGTATATATTTCTCGGAGGTACAGGCCAACATGGAAGGACTGTGGCTGACCAAGTTCACAGATGACTGCAAACTAGGCGCCATAATCGACTCTCCAGCCGACACAAGCATCCTACAAAAGGGCCTCATAGAAACAGACAACTGGTGCCAGAGCCATGGCCTCAAGCTAAATGCCAAAAGTGTATAGTCATCCCCTTTGGCAAAAACAAAGTGCTCACAAATTACCACATAGGTGGTAATCCATTAAGTACGGAAGAAGTAATTAGGGACCTGGGGACCCAAGTTGATAGCAATCTCTCATTTGAAAACCACGTGGCCAAAGTGGTTAGAAAAACATTTTATATAGCCCACCTAATCATGAAAGGATTCACATCTAGATCAGGGGAGGTCATCTTGCCTCTTTACTCATCCCTCATCAGGCCCATAATTGAGTACAATGCCCCTTCTGGGATGTACCTTACCAGACACCTGCAGCAACTGGAAAGACCCCAAAAGTACCTCACCAAGAGGATCAAAGGGCTCAAACAGATGCCATATGCTGCCCGGTTAAAGAAACTCCAGCTCTACTAAGTGGCATATCGCCTGCTCAGAGGCGATCTGTACCTGACGTATAAAGCCATGTCCAACCTGGAATTAATGGACATGCTGCACCTCAGAAAATCCAAATCCCATCGAGCTACGCGCTCAAGAGACTTGAACCTCAGCACTGAAATAAATAGGACATGCTGGAGGAACAGAGTCATAACCCAGAGGCTCCCTTCACTCTGGAATAAAATCCCAGTCCAGGTTAGGCAGAGTCCCTCATTGACTCTCTTCAAGAGGAATCTTGATGAATGGATGGGAGATTGTAGGTTTACCCCGGGCATCACTTCTGTGTCACTGTTAGACAGAGACACAGTATACTAACCTCGAAAAAGGGCATAGCAAAATTCATTTATAATGGGTGGTGAAAGCCAAACGCACTCTAGCTAGGCTTATAAATGCCCTAGGGCAGATAGCCTAGTATGAACCTATGAACCTATAAGTGTTCTTAGGTCATTGCTATTCATTCTGTCTCCTTCCTGTGCTTTGTTTGGATCCAGTTTGTGCAGTTCTTTTTCAATATAATCTTATTTGATTCCAGTATCTGGGGTTACCTGGATGTCACTAGGACAACTTAACACTCCTTTTGTGGAGACAAACTGTTTTGCATAAAATTTTGTAAATATATTTATAATCTGTTGTGTCTGAGAATAAATTTTAGAATCTGCATACAGTTTATCAATTTGTATGTCTTTACTCCTTCCACATCTTATGCATTTTTAAAAAAGGTTTCCTGTTATGCTCAATATCTTTATACAAATTTTCTTCAATTTTTTTCTTGATTGTGTCTCACACTGTGCTTGTCCAGCTTGTTTATTTCAGTTTTCAAAGTTGTAGTTCGACCTCTCTTCCATTTCTTATATTTTTTTGTCTCTCACCTTAATCATATATCTTGTTCTTATGGAAATATATGCCTGATGTTGTATGCCTAGATCCTGATGTTAAACATTTTTGATATTTTTGTACTCAAACAATTTTGCTTTCAAAACTTTTCACGTTCCATCTGCAGTTTTTCCACTGAACACATCATTCCAGTTAGTTTTACATAGTGACTGTTTTGCTTCCATACAATCTGTAATTAACCTTCTGTGCATTGGTTTAGATTTCAGTTTGGCAGAATTATCTAGTAACAAATTAACTTTTATAACCCCATGATCACTGCACATCAACTGTGGTAAAACTTGACTTGAAGTAACAGTAATTTCTTCAGGAGCACAAACACTGTCTAGTATGCTCCTCCCCAGTACGTTTTTTTTACAATCTGATGCAATTGTTGTTCCTGAATATACGTTGTGAATAATTTCCTTACTAATGTTGTTGAATCAATATTATTCCAGTTTGTTTCTGGTAAATTTAAACCCCCAACTAATATTATTCTTCCCTCCTGTATTTCTTGCAAGAAATATATGAATTCCTCTAGGTCATCTGCACTTGTCTTTGGTGGTCTACACACTCCAACAATTGTCATATGTTCTGGGATTGTCTTTATTGTCACAGTTATACAGTCTACAGTATTGGTGTTGTGACAAAGGGGGATACTGCCAGCACAGCTATCTGGAATTTTGTAAATATTTACATGTCATTTGTGAATATCAGCATGATTTATATAAGATGCTTGTGTTACATATGTATTAGAACTGTATGTCAGGTGTATATCAAACTGCTTGTATAGAAGTGTGTGATAAAAAGGTTTGTTCAAAGTGCTTGAAATGTATCCACAGTGTACCCTACTGGAAAAGAACAGAAGTGTGCATGCACTATTGTAACTATTTAATGTATATTTTATCAGTAGAAACTGGAATACAGGAGGTTAACTTCAGAAAAATAGCCAAAACTAAATTACTTTATGGCTACGCAATAAAAAGATGTTATCTTTCAGTTTCAATGCAGCTAGGGGACACAATGTCTGTACTAGGGAATTTTCTGTATTGTCTTGGAAGTATTTTATTGTTTTATGACTTCTAGTTTTTGACAAAGATTGAGGAAAAGCCCTTGTCTATGTATTTTTACAGGTAGATGCTAAATGCCACCAGCTGCCATCAATGGTTGTTTTGGAGCCTGGGAACTAGGAGTCAGATGACAAGAAATGATGTCATTCTGCAAGCTAGCCCAGCAGTAATATTTGAGATATTAATTTGAGAACTCTCTTAATGAAACACAGCATTCTGTATTCAGTCTTGGACCTGACAAGAAGACCCATTCACCACACATCTGCCTTGCTCTGTAAGTAAGTTTCTAGGGTATAGTAACTCTCTTATATATAGTCAGGAATATAGCAAAGCTTAGTTTAGATATTTTTCTGTATTTATTTGAGACTGCCCTGCAATGTTGTTTTAAATATTTCCTGTGATTTTGAACTCTGATGTCACTGTGATTATATACTGAGTTTTTCTTGTTCTTTTATTATTTATTATTAAATATATTTAAACCTTTCATTGTGGCTGATATGTCTAGAGATATTTAAGTTCTGAGAGTACTTGCAAATTTATTTGGTGACACTGTGTAGGCCACTCCTAATAGCCTTGCCCTTGGTCAAACTACCATTTGTATTAATAGTAACATTACACAGTAAGACTGGACACCCTTTGTTAAGGGGCTTAAAGTAGCTGATAAGGAGCTGGCTGGTGGCAGTGATAACTACCTTATAGCCTGGACAAAAGGTGGCATAGCTAGTAAACCTGTGCCTGTCTTTCCCAGGTGTGTGTGTGTGTGTGTGTGTGTGTGTGTGTGTGTGTGTGTGTGTGTGTGTGTGTGTGTGTGTGTGTATGTGTGTGTAAATCAATCCTCAAAGAGTGTGTCTGTCAGTTACTTGGGCAGAGACACAAAGCACTGGTTGGACAGAGAGGGTGCTGGAGGTCTTGGCTTGGTCACTCAGCTTATATCTCAACTCTATAGCTGTGCCAGGGGGGAGTCTTACTGGAGATCTGGAGAAAGAGGGAAAAAACAGCCCGGACTGACTGTGGTCTCTGTGTGCTCTTAAGCGAAATTGTACTTGATGCACAGAGCTGCATCTGGAAATACTGTGTGTGTAACTCGTAATCCTTCCAATGTACATCCCCCACTGGTGCCAGTGGTGATGATTAAGGCTCCTTTATTACTGGTCCCATGGTGGGGTGTCACAGGTGTTATCATTAAACATGTAATAATCCCAGGTCTCATAACTATCTTTAATCCCTATCATAACATCTCCATCTGATTTTTTGTTAGAATGTCTGTCACAGTAAAAAACATTTATATCTTGACAGAACTGGTTTCCAGTCATTGTTCTTTAACCATGTTTCACAAACAATAACAACATCAGTCTTATGGAAACATAGCAAATCCCCCCCCCCAAAAAAAACTTTATTATTAATGCTTCTAACATCAACAACTTTCAGAGATGCACCAAATGTTGCTATCTCTGAACTGTTAAATTTTTGGCCTGGCAAAAATCCTGCCTCGTGTGTGTCAAACATTGCAAAATATTTGCTGAAAAAATTATTTTCCCTGTTCTTGACAAAAGCACACTATCTTGCCTTAACATATGTGTGCCCAAAACTAGGCTTAGATGCTCTACACATTTCCATTTTTTAAAACAGGGCATTTTTTTCCATTTAGGTATTTACCCAAAAAATCTTTTCATTCATGGTGACATGACTACCTTTCTGTAGGTGATTTGTGAAAAATATGTCCTAACACCAGTACAAGCTATACTAACTAAGAGGGCTGTCAGTTCCCTACTAACAGTCAGAGAATCCTTGTGGATGAGATCATTCATACTAACATGAATAAAAATAGAAGATCCGTACTTCCTTACATTGAGGCATTCCAAGGCTTGTCTCACATCTTCTATTTTTGCTCCTGGCAAGCATAGCACCATTCGATGTTCATTATCTTCTCAGCAAATGTAAGTATCATTTCCTCTAATAATTGAATCTCCAATTACAAGAATATATTTGCTGACCAGCTCTAAAGAATCTTCTACTTCTAGCAGAGAAATATCTGCTCTATCAGTTGTAACAAACCTTAATAACAATCCGAGAAATCCAGATAAACATCCTAAATAGGATGGCAGAGTATTTCTCATCCGAGAAGAGAGAGAACTTTTAGTGGGCATGTAGCAATGTGGAAGCATCAACACAAGAACAGAATGTCCTCTTTTTGTATTTAAAATTCGGTGATTGGGAGGAAAGGAAGAACAGGACATCTATTCAACAATCCACATGCAGATGTGATGTGACAGGCCTGTGTGACAGGACCATTCTTATAGAAGAATGCTCTTAAAAACAAAAACATTATTACTTTTTTAAAATTAAAAAGTAAATGCGATAGTCCCTTGGCAAGTGAAGTCAAAATCCAGGGGAATTCCTTGCACCTGCCTGTGGGCACCCATGCTTAGGGGGTCATCACAGGCTATGGAATGACATTTCAGTGATCTCTCTATTCTTTCTTTAATGTTGCTACTCATCTTAAAAGTCAAATGAGGCACATCATCTATAACCTCCCCAATTGCTGTATCACCCCTAATATTTCCAGTTAGTTCTGACTAAGTTCATAATAATACCACTGTCCTGGTAATACTTAAAAACATATTCTTAGAAAAATATGTCTCTTACCACTAGTGGTTCCTTTGAGATTGTTAGGCATCCCATTACCTAAAATAGGATGGAATTTAGAACTTCCACTCAAAATTTCTTGATGGACATCTTCTAATAAATAGTCAGGATAACTCCTTTCTTTGAGAATGGACTTTAAATTATCCATTTCAATGGCCAAATCAGCATGGTCCAAAATCAATCTAGCCAGCCATACCATTTGCCCCTTGACTTAACTGCAATTTTGCCTGTGGGGTTGGCAATTGTCAAACTGTAAACAACTTTTGGAATATGTAGGCTTTCAATAAAGTTCAGACGTGAAGTTCTTATGTGAATAATCCTTTTTCAACAGAATGTCCAAATTATTGATCTTAACAGAAAAACTGTAAGTGAAGGACAAGAATGTGGTATTGCTATTCATATAATCAAACTCCTTCACTTACAGTTTTTCTGTTGATAAGAAAAACTGTAAGTGAAGGACAAGGATGTGGTACTGCTATTCATATAATCAATAGACTCTTTAAGTTCAATTTTGCTGCCTGTCCACATAATAAAGATATCATCAAGGTATCTAAAACAGGCTGTGAATTTGCTGGCATAGATACAGGTCAAAACATAATTCTTTTCCCAGTAGCACATAATATCAGCATATAGGGGGAGCACGTGCATCTCCCATTGCTACGCCACTTTTCTGTTTGTAATACTCCCCTTCAAAAAAGACAAATTTGTTTCTCAAAACAAGGTCCATAAAATCACAGATCATAGATCCCTTACCAATTTCAAAAGTGCTCTGGTTGCTTACAAATTCATGAAGCCACTCTAATCCCACCTCATATTGTATCCAAGCAAACAATTCTTTTATGTCAATTGTAACCAAATACCATTCTTCATGAAAAAATTATTGCTTAATATTACTGGAAATCCCATGAATCTTTTAATATGTAGCAAATAATTAATGTTGGGTAAATCAGTAACATCCCCCTCATGTATAAAACTGCATTGCTGACAAGCTCCACACTTTCTAGCACCTAGCTGCCCACCACAGGGTTTGGAATGACATTTTTATTCTATCTCTATTCTTTCTTTAATGTTGGTAGTCCTGAGATTTTATGTGGCTTATGCCAGGATAGGCTCTTTTTATGTGATTTACTCACAGAAGGGAGACTTGACAGTCAGGAGTATAAGTTTTTAAAGGTAGATTTTCCTGTAATGCCTAACATCTTTGGCATACCAAAAATACACAAAGATGTTTTGGACCCTCCTTTTTGGCCCATTGTGGCGGCTGCCGGTTTCAAAACTCACCCTTTAGCTCTTTATATTGATCATTCTATTAATGGACTCAGGTCATTTCATTGCTTTTTAACCAGGATTCTCTGTTTTAACAGTTAATAAATCAGACAAAAGGCATGCAGAAGAACTTTTCAAGGAAGAGACAAGAGGGAAGTAAGTACTGAATATAAAACCCAGAGTCCTTTGCGAAGACACCTATAAGATTGAGAGAGATAATAGAAAACCATAACAAACAGATAAGTAGAAAGTAAACAGTCAGCACACAGGAGTATAGGGCGCTTAAACCAATTAGCTGTGTACATTAATATGCCTTAAGAATGTGACCTCCACTGAATGTCCCAGACTTGCAAAATTTAGTACCCTGCGCCCTTTGTCCATGTTAAGCAGCCAAACAGACTGTTGCATCCCACTTTATAGAATGTCACTTCTTCTGTATACTAGGGAATCCTTAGCAAAACATCATATACACAGTGTTATGTTCAGCACAAAACCTTTTATAATGTACATTTATTTGCTGTCTTTTCTCTTTTATGCACATTTGTGCCAAAGTTGTGCTTCTTATTCTAGAAGCATGGCTATTTTATATGCAAGTTAACAAGGTCACATTAGATATCATACCCTTCTCCAAATTCAGTCTGAAATGTTTACCCTCCCCTCCCCCCAACACACACACACACACACACTTCATGGTTTATAACAATCTTGCCTTTCCATACTCCCTTGTTTAGAGTGTAAGGATTTCAGGTATGTTCTGGATAAAGCAAGAAACAGAATCTTTGCATTTGCCAGTATTGGTTCATGTCAGCAGCATGTCCCCCCCCCCGAACGACAATATTCTTT